>NW_026651523.1:0-300000 GCF_028751815.1 Salvia miltiorrhiza
ATGTATTTTTTGGCCAAATTTTAAAGTCATATTATAAATCAGAAAATTAACAAACTACAAGTATTAACTCCTTTTTTTTAACCCTAAATGCGCCTTCTCTCTTTCTTCTCTTCTCCCTTTCTCATTCTAAACCCAAATTATTATATGATCGATCTTCTCAATCTGTTCAAACTTATACTCTTGAAAAACCCTCTCAATCCATCCCCAAAATGGAGCCGGATTTCTTCAATAATCTACCATCAGAAATCATCATCGAGATCTTCTTAAGACTACCTGTTGTAAGCATTCCAATAAGCAAATGCGTTTGCAAGCGATGGCTCCATCTGCTGGAGCCTGATACATTTGTCAAGTCTCATTTTGCCAGATCCGCTCCCGCCCTAGTTGTTTTGGGGGATTCAGGTCGGTTGAAAGTTTTGGAATTTGAAGGCGAACTCGATCTCCATCTCGATCCACTCACCCAGTATGATTTCCCTATATTTGTGTTGACCCTATATGAATGATAAGTCTTTCAAGGTATAAAATTCTTGTTGGACTTGTTAAAGTAGTCGTTGTAAATTTGTTTAAATCTTACACACAAGCATGACTTTATGTACACAATCTCCAGAAAAATCCCTCTTAACCCATCCAAAAATCATCATCAACAATTAGCAAGTGGATTTCTTGTTTTGATGTTGAAACATAGTGTTGAGGAAGAAGCATTGAATATCCCTCTCTCTTCTCACTCTTCTCGTCAGCCTCTTCTCGCCTTTCCCTTTCTTCTCTTCGTGCACGCTGTGACGATGCAGCGAAGGATCCGTGCATGGCGGGGGTTCGCGGAACCAGAGCTGACGGCACGGCAGACGAGCTCTAGACGGCAGTGGCAATTTTGCCTTAATACATCAAATCAACACTATGTGCTTTTTAAATGGCACTACTTGTAAGAGTGACACTATCATCTTTTCAAAATGAAACTATGTTACTTGTTAAATGACATTGTTAAGACATCTAATCGATAGAACCTTGTAAACGACACTTTCTATAATTGACACTATTAAAAAATTTAAATGACACTACTTGTAATAGTTGATATTGTAACTTTGTAAATGACACTTTCAATTTGGAAATAAAATATATATTATAAATGACAATTTTAATATATGAAAATTATACTTTTAGATGTAGTTGAGAAGAGTCTTGGCAAAAAAAAATTAAAAACTGAAAAACACAAAAAAAAAAAGAATTAAATGTAGCTCAAAGCAACACTGGAATCAGTAAAAAAAATGGAAAAACTCGCTCCAGAATTTTGTCGGTGGGATTCAATTCCTTGTCCTCTAAATTGTACAAGGAACAGACAACCAACCGAGCTAAGCTACTTTGTTTATTGACACTATAACTTTGTAAATGACACTTTCTATAATTGACACTATTCGAAATTTAAATGACACTACTTGTAATAATTGATACTAGAACTTTGTAAATGACACTTTCTACAATTAGCATTGTTCGAAAATTTAAATGAATAACTGACACTAGAATTAATCTTGTAAATGATGCTTTCTATAATTGACATTATTCTGAAATATAAATGACACTATGTGTAATAATTTTCACTATAACCTTGTAAACGACATATACATTTTATAATTGACACTATTTTTCTTAGTAAATGACACTTTTAATGTATGTAAATGATATTATTTTTCTTAGTAAATGAAACTTTTAATATATATTTAAATGGCACTATTTTTTTTTAGTAAAAGACACTATCAGCATTCATAAATAATACTATTATATATTTATATTACTAATGGCACTTTTAATAATAAAAAGTGACATTATTTTTCTTAGTAAAAGACACTATTTGCAATAATAAATTACTATATATTTATATTACAAATGGCGCTTTTAATATATATAAATGATATTTTTATTTACAATAAATAATACTCAATATATATTGCTTATTTCTTAATTGAATTAAATTATACTCCCTCCGTCCCAAGTAAGATGACACATTTATTTTCGGCACGAGATTTAAGTGATAAATTATACTCCCTCCGTCCCAAGTAAGATGACACATTTATTTCTTAATTGAATTAAAATTCTTGATTTTTTCTAAATATAGAAATGTGTCATCTTGGTTGGGACGACCCAAAAAGGAATATGTGTCATCTTGGTTGGGACGGCGAGGGAATATTATTTTTTATGTAAAGGATACTATTTACTTTAATAAATAATCTATACTAATAGAAAAAGAGCCTAAGCATTATATGAGACAACTTGTGGATTGCCTATTTTACCTCTCTATATATTTTATTTTATATATTTATAAAATATAAATTTATTTTGATTTACATTTATAAAGAATACTTATTGCATTAGAATTCTATTCCTCTTCTACCATGTACTCGAGATATCTGAATCGTGATTATGTTATTATCTTGAGGATGGAAAGCATCCTGGTGGCGGAAACATAAAAAGTTGAGAGGTGAAAATTCATGTGAGGGGCAGGAGCACATCTCACGATTTTGTTTCTAGAGAGTAGCAATATTGAGTGGCCTTTGTCAGTTTGAGGAAGACAATTGCAAAGGTGAGGGATCATTTTTAAGTTTTTTTCTTTAAACTTTCATGTTTCAATTTGTTTTGTTTTGTGTTGTCGGACGAATTGAGGAGCAGAGAAGGAGATTAATCACCTATATCTATCATATTCTTATATATCAGTCTTTCTAATGTTCCAACCTTTGCCTTTAATTATATATTCAACCACGGTGAGTGTCTTCAGCAGTGATCTGGTTGGATTTCGTTGTTCTTCTCTTTCGCTACTGCGCTCTGATCAGCAATCTCTAGCCTGGTCTACACCAGCGCCGTGCTTTTCCGCCCTCTGAGCCTCCAGTCTACCTTGCTCTCTTTCGTGCTTCACCGTCACTCTTAGTCTTTCTCCGGTAGCTGCCTTCCCTCTTCGAAGTCCCGTTTGAGGTTAGTTTTGATTCTGTTGGGAACAAGTTTAGAAATTGATTAAGTTCCACATCTATTACTTCCGTCTATTGATCATTGCTTCTGGTAGGGGTAGTTTCGGAATCCATATGGTGTTTTTGGAGATGATGAGGAACTATATGATTGGTTTCACTACAACAAAAAATGGTTTTCCGGACACCAAAAAGTGCCCCAACATGTGCTCTATTGGGGCACTTCTTATTTTCGGGGCACTTAGTACATGTGCCTCCAAGTATCGTGTCCCAATAAGGTTGGGGGCACTTTTTATGTGCCTCGATATCAATAGATTACCCGACAATTTAATATGCCCCGAGATTGATTTGTAGAGGCACATAAAAGTGCCTTTTAAAATATTTCGAATCCTATTGTTAAATTTATAGGGATATTTATTTGTGCCTTCAAAAGAAATATTGGGGCACTTATTGTGTCCTTTGATTATTTATTGAGGCAAAAAAATGTGTATCTTTAAATTCATTTTATGTCACTGTCGATAATGTGTTTTGGCTAAATTTTGCATAGTGATCACAAGCTCACCATTTCTTCATTGGCAATATATTTTTTTCTTGAAAGGAAAAAACTCTGAAATTCCAATACGACATGTGTACACTCATTGAAATATGTAAATTTTGAAAAATACGTTTAAAATTCCAATGGATCCCACATATTGCAACTTTCAAATTTGGAGGGAATATGTAATTGGTTTATCCGTTAAAATATTGAAGAAAAAAACTTTCAAGAATGCATAATATATGAATTGAGTAAATTTAATATATAAATATATTAATTAAATTACAAATATATATATATATATATATATATATATAGAGAGAGAGAGAGAGAGAAAGGTTAAACAGAGAATGCTAAGTATTTAGAGAAAGGAGAATTAATCTGGATCATCCAATCTAACAAATCTAATGGTCATTTATTTTTCAATATATTCTCTATTATTAAAACCGAAAAGGGTAAATTAGGCACAAGCAATTTTCGGCCAGCATGTTTTAAGGGAAACAAATCTTAATTTATCTATTTTTATTTGGTAAGATTTGATTCTCAATATCCATTCCAATCTCTTCTACCGTAAATTCTTTTAACGTAAATTCTTCTTCTGTAAAATCTTATATTCTAAAAACACTTCATCTCCGTATTATACCAAAAACCTGTAAGTCTGGGAAGCTTCAAGTCGGCGGCCATGGAGGATTTAGGTAATAATTTTCATTTTTCTGTAGATATGCGTTCATTCCTGTTCGGTTTATTTAAGTTGTCTGTTCGTTTATTATGGTGTTTATTCATTTATCAGTTGTCTTCTGAATTCCCCTTTTTCATTTTTTTTCCATTTTAAAGTGGGCTGCATATTTCGCTAATCTTTTCCAGTTTAATGTTATAGTTATTAAAGCTTTAATTTCTGTAGGAATAATTGTGTTAAGTTATGTACATGATTAGTCTATCTACACTATTATGTACACATCTCTTATAGTGCGTTCATCCCTGTTCGATTTTTTAAGTTGTCTGTTCGTTATGTGATGATTTTCATTCATTTTGTTATTTGTCTTCTGAATTCCAATTTTTTATTTTTTTTTCTTTTTAAAGTGGGCTTCATATTTCACTAATCTTTTCCTTTTTACTATTATATTATTAATCTAGAATTAACAGTTCATCAAACTTTAGTTTTAATGGCTCACCATTTAGATTTTGCGTGGGTATTCTAAGTAAAACATATTTTTTTTGTTGTTTTGAAGAATATCCGGCGTCTTTAGAAGATGAAACAATTGAACTTGTATTTCCGGAATGTGATGCTAAAAGCAAACCGTTTGAGGGGCAGATATTTCCAAATCTACAATTAGCATGTCAGTTCTACAAAGACTATGCAAAACTATGCGGCTTTGCAGCCAGAAAAAGTACAAGCACAAAAGTTGATGGTACAATTGTAACATACTATATGTTATGCAATAGAGAAGGCCATCCTCCTGTACCAGATGTGTTGTTGATGCCTGAAAGTGGAAGTTCAATAAAAAAGCGTAAGAAAACATCATGCAAGGTGAAGTGCATGGCACGAATTATTTTTCAATATTTGGATTTGGGTGTATATAAGGTTCGTACGTTCAACGAGGGTCATAACCACACCATGGTTCCTACTGTATCTCGACACCTTATGCCCGTCAACCGGACTGTTACTCCCGTCCATCAGATGTGGATTACTTCTGCCATTAAAGCACGTATTGGTCCTATGAGATCTTTTCGCATGTACAGAGAGATTATGGATAAATATGAAGACATTGGATGCACTAGTGATGATTTCAAAAATTTTGCTCATGAGCTCTATGTTTACGCACTTGATTCAGATGCTCACATGATTTTAGAAACATTCAAGAATAAAAAAGAGTTAGGCAATGGCTTCCAATATTTTTACGAGGTAGACGATGAGAACAGGCTGATTCGGTTGATTTGGACCGACGAAACATCTATCAGAAACTACAAATTATTTGGTGAAGCCGTGTCCTTTGATGCAACATACAATACCAACAGGTATTTATATGTTCGTTGTCATGTGTAATCCTGTTCGTTTTATTTAATTAAATGTTCGTTATTAGTTTCATTGATGCAACATACAATACCAACATGTATTTATATGTTCGTTGTCGTTTGTTATTCTGTTCGTTTTATTTACTTAATTGTTCGTTTTATCAGTTTCATTGGTATTTTTAATTTTTGGCGTATGTTATCTTGGCCACTGTTTGTATTGTCTTTGACAACCGTCCACTGTTTTCAGTCTTACCATTTTCATATTTTGTTTCGCCAGGTATAAATTGATCTTCACACCGTTC
The DNA here is from genome assembly GCF_028751815.1 of Salvia miltiorrhiza. NCBI lineage: Eukaryota > Viridiplantae > Streptophyta > Magnoliopsida > Lamiales > Lamiaceae > Salvia > Salvia miltiorrhiza. The sequence goes on from NW_026651523.1 coordinate 5,796, forward strand.
ACCGGTAGGGATAACCATGGCAAGTGTTTGTCATTTGGTGCAGCCATTATATCTCGAGAAGACGTTGATTCTTATTCTTGGGTTTTAGAGAAGTTTGTGGAATGCGTGGGAAATGCCCCACCACTATTAATAACTGATCAAGATCCAGGGCTGAAAAAGGCTGTTGCGGCTGTGTGGCCTGAAACACGTCACAGATACTGCATGTGGCATATTACAATCAAGGTGGCTGAGAAGTTGCCGTCAAGATTGAGGGATAGCACCGATTTCAAGACCAAGTTTGGGAAAATTGTGTGGACTGATTTGGTTGAGCCTTATTTTTTTGAGGAGAGTTGGAAGAATCTTATGGATGAATACGACTTGTTGGATAATAGATGGTTTTCAGATATGTTTGAGGATCGTTCACACTGGATCCCGACATATTTTAGAGATGTGAGTATGAGTGGATTATTCAGAACGACATTGTTGTCAGAGAGCGAGAATAGCTACTTTAAACGGTTTCTTAACAAGAACGGAAATATTATGATGTTGTACATGCACTATTGCAGTGCATTGGAGGCTCAACGTCATAATTATCATAAGATTACTCTTGCTGATGAGACTGGCGTTCTACCCTTGAAGACGAGCCTTAAAATAGAGAAGCATGCTTCATCTATATACACCAACAACATATTCAAGGAGGTACAAGAAGAGATATATGCTTCTCAATCCTATTGCAGCATGTATAAGATGGAGGATCAAGCCGATGAGAGCATATATACTGTGCATGACAATGTTGATGGCAAATTTGTGGTGCGACACAGACTGGATGACAGTTATTCATTTTGTAACTGCAACCTGTTCGTCAGAAAAGGTATTCTGTGCAAACACATTTTTCTTGCTTTTCGCACATTGCAAGTGGATAGAATTCCTGATAAATACATATCAATTCGCTGGAGCAAGTTTAGAATTTTGTCGGCCATGGTTCCTGGACTTGAGCTCGGTAGTGCCCCTAGCCAAAAATCTGTTATTGGTAACAATCAGTTTTTCAATGTTCTTTGCAATTGTGTTGGGTATGTCGGTGACAATCAAGAGCTACGTGAAGAACTACTTGCAGCCCTGATTGAAGTGGAAAAAAGATTTTCAAAGGAGGGCAGTATAGAGTCTAAGATCGAAGCTAAGCATAGGCTTTTCAATGATTTTTATGGTATTGCACCACCTGAAACACCATCTGTTTTACCTCCGCTCATAGCCAAAACCAAAGGGAGTGGCACTGGTGGAAGAAGAAAATCAAACCAAGAGAAGGCCATGGTTCTTGCTCAGAAGCCAATGCGTAATTGCAAGAAGTGCAATACGATGGGGCATCATGATTCAAGGAATTGCCCAACAAAAAAGACTTTGCATTGATTATTTTATCTGATTTGGTTGAATTTTTATTTTTTCTTATTTTTGTGAACATTTACCTATTTAATTTTCAAGAAATATGTTGAACTTTTTAATTTGATATCATCTTGTTCACGTATGTTCAAAAATATATTTATTTTTTCGCGTAATATTTTATGTGTTCAGTTCTTTTATATAGCTCGTCCAAATATTATATGTGTTCTGTTCATTTTAGGAATTGTTTGTGTGAAATATTTTCTATGTTCAAAAATATATTTACTTTTGCGCGTAATATTGTATGTGTTCAGAACTTTTATAAATGTCGTTCAAATATTACATGTGTTCTGTTTAATTTAGTAATTCTTAGTGTGAAATATTTTTCTATTTAAGTATTATTTTATGTGTTCAGTAGTTTTATATATGTCGTTCAAATATTATATGTGTTCTGTTCTTTAAAGTCATTGTTTATATCATTAATCTGTTCCTTTAGTTAGTAAAAAATTATATGTAGACGTTTCACTTTCTGGTTTTAAATTGTTGTTGTATCCCAACAATTTAGATAGTAAAAAAAATGCAGAGAATTTAACTCATCGAATAAGACACAAGTACCATAAATTAATCAAAACAATATAGATAGTAAAAAAACACACAGATCATTTAACTTATGTTCATAATTTTTCAAATCAATCTAACAGCATAAGCATTGTTGCAAACTAATAATTAAAATATGTCCAGAAATCTAGATAATCAAACTCCCAAAAAAATGAAGCTAAGTCATCCGACCAATAATGCATTTATGTTAACAGATGGATCAAGACAAATCTCATGATATTCTTTTGCAGCAGTATCCTGAATCTCTTGTTTCTTATCGTTCTGATTCCATGATATTATGGACGAGCAATACCTCACGCGCATTCGAGATAATTGGCGTGCACCTGCGTTGTACATGTCACACTTCCAATTTGATGAAATATCCCCCATGAAGGTTTCCAAATGTCGCATAAGATAAATAGCTGTGTCCAATGTATTTCGCTTGTCCGCCCACTTCAACTTGACAATATGTATTTTTGAATTAGCCACAGTTTTTGCCTTGATGGTCTCCTCTTTGTAGTTGAGATAATACGCCAACAGTGTACGCTGCAATGAAAACTAATAAATGATTACTGTTGAACACATGTATATACATTGCTATTAGTTGAAAATACTTACAACTTTAATACAAATGCTCTCATACTTTCCCAGATCATTATCATCTGATATATCTACGAGACTATCCAGCACGAAGATTCGTTCCCTCTTTAAATCCACACACAAAGCAAAGTACTGGTTTTGTTCAACAACTGGAAAGAAGAACTGTCCAACAACAAATATATCTATAAGTAATAGGTACATTACAATGGTTATTATATAAATCGAAAGTAATTTCTTACCATATCAATTTTCCCAACTGGATTTTTGCCAAACTCGTTCAACTCAACATATAATGACATGAAGAATGAAGCTCTTTGCGATTCTTCAGTTGAATTACTTGGAGCTATACTGTCAACCTAAAACAATAATAAAATGTAAGTTGTAGTTAAGTTTTTAAAAATATGAAGATACAAAACTTACATATAGGCTGGCTGTAGCGAAGAAGCGTAGTGGTGAATTATCTGAACGATATTGCTCCTTCCAGTTCAGAACTAGTGTCCACGCATCTACGATACAAATGTTCACCACATTGCCTCTTCTCATTGACAACATCTCAAAACGCCTTACGTGTATATCAAAGAATGAAAATAAAATTTCATTCCTACATATAAGACAAACAAATTAATATGAATATGCAAAAGACCATGGAATTTTATATAATAATATAATAAAATGTTGACTTACTTCTCCCCACTTTCCAAATACATGGCATAATATCCCAACTCCTTCTCAATTTTTTGTAGTGGTTTTGAAGTGGATATATCTCGTTGCATATAGGGCGAGCGAAATTTGAGAGTATGCAAGAACATGCTCTTCTTGGGCGTCTTAGTATCAGTTTTATCTGAACTAACAATCTTCAAAAAAAAAAATATATATATATATATATATATATATATATATATATATATATATTACAATGCACATATTACTATTATCAGAAGATTTTGATAATATTTTAACCTTATGATATATAGAATACCAATAATATACAAAACACCACATCATCATGAAGCCATCATTAGAAACAAATCAAAAAGACACATACGTTTGTGTCAATGGCTTGTAATGCTAACCGATCCACCACGCAATTTGTTTTGGCACACCCGTCAACCTGTTAGAATTACATAATTAACATACAACCATATCGAATTTTTTCATTTCTTCTTAGGGTATGCCACCTTTACCCCAGATTTTGTTGTTGTAGCATTCATCAATTTCTTGTTGGCATCACGCCCAAAGTTTCCCTGAACCTGTAAATCCCATACGTTATTCCGGCACTCATAAAAGAACAGAATGGCTTAACAAAACGAATAACTATAATTAAAAAATGAACAGAGCTCGATCAATTACCCTATTAGAATGCCTGACCTCTATCTTCTCCACAACAACGCCGCTAACATCCCTGCCTTGCTCCTTTGCATTTTTTTTATTCGCGGCAATTAAATTCTGATGCATTAAGGAAACGAACAAATGTCAATTGTTGTCGTTGAAGAAAGAGTAGAAGCACATTTTTAATGAATTTTATTTATGTTGCCGTCATGATATGTATTTATAGTAACCAAATACCTCATCGCTCTTTGCTGAAACACCATCGTCAGTCGCCGCACTCTTCAATTTCTTTGCGACGGCTATGTCACAAGCAATTTCTTCCTGTTCATTGACATCATCCAGCAGGGAATCTTCCATCCCTCCATGTCCAACATTTACGCTTCCATCGACAACCACATCCTTTCACACATATAATTGAAATGCATTAAACTAGGTTTAAAATATAAATTTATTTTAACACAAACATATTCATAATGAATTTGATAGTGAACTAATAATTTACCTTATCCGTCGTGATAGTTATGTCCATTACTTCGTCATTCTGAATCCCAGTACCCGACCCCCTTGGAATTGCTCCTTCATTTTCTTCTGTAACCTGCTATTAATAAGCATATAAAATGTAAAAAGTTATATATTGAATTTTTATGATTGTTGCTTCAAAATTTAATGTTTGATTTCTTTAAAACCTACATCCTCAGTCACTTCAGCTGTTGCACCAACGTCCACTCTGCTACCGATGCCTTCATGGGTTTCAGCTCCAATACCACCCATAACATCAACCTTTCACAAAGTTATTATCAAAGAATATGTTATATCATTAAAGGAACAGATGATATCAGATAATAACAAGCTTTATATTCTATAACATTAAAGAAACGCACAGACTATATCTTTTATAACACTAAAGGCACAGACCATATCAAAAATTGAACAGAGCCACACAGGTAAACGAACACCACTGTTAAATAGCAAGATTTGAGAAAGTACCTACAAACTATATATTATATTTAGTAGGAATTTACAGATTCATATAAATAAACGAACACCACTGAACAGACCATTTCAAAAAGATAACAGATGCACACAAATAAACGAATGTGTCATCATAATACTTACATTGGAAGGAGCATTTTCGAATTCCTGTGTTACGTTCAGGGAGAAACTTGGAATATCAACATTCTCAGGCATGTCACGTGTTTTATTTGGCAAAGTTTCAACTGAGGCTGCATCAACAGCAGCGTGAACTTCGTCCTTATACCAAAACGGGTCAGTTTCAGGTTGCAATCCCTCAGGCAACTTGTCACGCAACTTCCCACCCAACTCAATCGTTACACCAATAATTTTTGACGCTGCAACCAAGCTATCCTTGAAATACTGTGAGTTCTTCTCCTCATCCGAAGCCTTCTGCACCATTTCACGTGCTATGCGGATCATTTCACCAATTACTATTGCATCGTTCATCAATTTAGTTGCTACGGGGCCCTTGTATTCACCACCCTGTGCATATTCAGTCGGGACGTCGGTTTTGTACTCAATTGGCTTGACAACAGCACCACCCCCAAATAAATCATCATCCAGCTCTTTATCCTGCCTTTCTCTCAACATCTTCCCTGTCCACTGCATGAAAATAGGGAATCCTCTAGGCACAGATTGCCTACCGATTTGTATCCTATCCACGTAGAAAAGCTACACGAAAAATGTACAAATCACTAAAAAGGATATAGTTATAAAAAAATGTAATCATTTTGTAATATATATAATTAATTGAATATTTACCACTAAGAACAAAGTCGGCCCACTAAAGACCTTTGTCTTGTCTGCCATCCACGATTTCTTATGATCAATCAAACACCTCAACATATACTCTCCCCAATTCCAGCTTTTGATTTCTTCGATGTTAGCAAGAGCACTAAATATGTAAGGATGTACGGTGCCACTAGTGCAACTCTCCATCAGCGAGAAACACAATGCAATGACGAAATGGCGCTTAAACCACGTCCCACCATCTGCACTGTCAACCATACGTCGTAGCACTACTTTTATCTTGATCTTGTCTCTGTTCGCTACATTGAAGAAATTCTTCCACTCGATAAAGAGCTCATTTTCAGCCGTCCTTTCAAAGTTCTCTATCAGCTTATTTCCTTTCGGAAATCCATAGACCCTGTACACATCATCCTCCTCTATCTCAACTTTTGTAAGTACATCAAGCTCTAATGTGCAGCTCCTATGGTTGAACCTGTCCAAGACCCAATAAGCAAGTTCTGATGGTACTCTGTTCACCTTGAACTCTAATATATGCCCGAATCCAATAGAACGGACCGCATCCTTTTGTGCTTCGTTCAAAACTGTCAATTTTTTAAAGAATGTACATGTTGTGGTACGGGTCTTGAGCCTTGGGTGGTCTGTTTTCTTTTTGGCATCTGGACCATCTTCGGTGTTCTTAATCCGTCGACGACACTTCACCTCGTTTGGAATTGCAAATTCCTTTCTCTTTAGCTTCTTTACTTTTGGGCTTTCGGAACCATCTGTTCAAATAAAAGAAACACACCCAAACAATAAACCTCATATTTCAGTATCCATACTATGATATATTGAAATGCAACGAACTGTAATAAATCATTTTGCAAAATTAAAGAATGTATTAGGTACCTTCCACATTCTTCACTCCGGATGATTCGCCCACTTTCAGTCTCTTTGTGGGTGGGCCAGAGGACGATCCTTGCACTACCTTTTTTGTTTTTTTAACGCGTGAGGTGCCAGCTGCGAATTCGCACATTTATGAAATGAACAAAAACGAACATGAGCAGAATAAAAATGAACAAAAAATGAACTGGAGGAGAATAGCAAATGAACCAAAACTTTACCATCGACAGCTGTAGTAGCCCGCTATTTTATTTTATGATTAAGAGCAACAAATGCAATATTTATTTTTACATCTTTTAGTTGATTTAATCCAGTGATTAATATTCAGTTAATTCAGCTCAGAGTTCTGAATTAGATGCCATTACCTGAGATGACCACGATTGAATTATTGAGTAGTCAATGATTTATTTCAGAATGATAATTGACTTAGCGAAGTCGAGTTATTATTTTATTTGTAATCGAAATATTATTTCTATCTATTACTTTACTCAGTCGTGGATTTAATCCCGACTAATAGAGCGAGTTAAATTAGATATTTTAATTCGCAGAGGCTTTATAAAGATAAGTAGAATCCGAAAAAAAAAATTTAGATTTACAGATTCTCAATTGATACAAAAACTACTATGGGATTCTATTTGTCACCTCAAGACTTTCAAACACTTACAATGTAACACCCCGTCCATTTATATTAAGTTTAGAATTCATTTTTAATTTAGAATAGGATGATTTACGCCGGAAAAATGAAAAAAAAAATGATTTATTGTAATTCCAACAATTTTTATTTCAAAAACTTTTTAGAAAATTTAGTCTTTTGATTTTTGTGCATTGCATAAATTGAATTATATGAATAGGTGATTATTCTATATGATTAATATTTATTTGTATACGATTTAATTAAAGTTTATGTTAGACTTTAATTATTTAAATGTGTTGAGCTTTGACAAATATTTATTTGGGCATTAGTTTTTGTTTATTGAAATGATTTTCCATAAATACCAAAGCCCAAAAGCCCAAACCAACCTCCTCCTTTGCACCACAGCCAAGTACAGCACGCAGCTGCTGCTTGTGTTTCACCATGCCTCTACAATTGCTACACTATTCACCCCCATGCGCCCACTCCTACAAAGTCATACAAAATCCCTTAATCATAGGGATTTTGGTTAATATTTTCAAACATCTCTCACGTCTCACCTTCCTCTTTTCAACCTACACCATCCCTTGTCAATCTAATCAACTCCAAAAGTCAAGCTTTAGCCATGCTTGGCGGCCACCAACTCCCCTAATTTCAGCCTCAAATATCTCTGCATAATTGAAGGAAACCCATCCCTTGCACTTTCACTAGCAACTCAAATATCCTTTAAATTACTCTCTCGTTCCAGCCTATCCATGAAGTTTCAAGTATACAACAAGAGACCACCATTCAAAGAACTCTTCCCCTACACAGACATCACAAGGTGTTTACCTCAATTTTCTTTGCCTCTGTTTCAAGCACACACAGCTATCTCGTTTGTACAGAACACCAACCAAGATTTCAATATTTTCATAACAAATCACAAGCATGACAAATTATTTACATAAATGCATACAATCTGTACACATGTTTATTCATAGTCTGTGCATATAATTATAAATGAAAGCATGATTCATTGAAAGGAAAAGAAAAGAAAAGATCTTTATGAAAGAAGAAATAGAATTTGAAGCTTTGATTTCTTCCCTACCTTTGAACTTGCTGTGTCGAGCCGGTTGATGCCGGTGCGTCTGAGTCGGGTCTGTTGGGTGTTGTCACTGCTGAGTCGAGTCAGGGAGATAAGGGTGACGACGGTGCGACTGGTTGTTGTTGTCGGCGGCGACCTCGTCGTCTGTCGCCGGTGTATGCAGAGAGATGAGAGGGTTGAGAGAACAGGGGGCTGAAGGGCGACGGCCGGCGGCCTTGCTGCCGTCGACCTGAGGAGAGAGATTGAGGGCTGGGGATCGGCGGCGGCGGTCTTGCAGCCGTGCAGTCGCCGGAAGTCAGAGGGTAGACTGAAGGTGAGGATTAGAGGCGGTCGGCGATGGCTGGTTGCTGTCGTCCGTCCGACACAGAGTGAGAGGAAGAGAGGCAGGGGCCGGGCACGCGGCGGTGGTTAGCTCCGCTAGCTACTGTGGCGGCCGGACTTCGGAGAGAGGCAGCAGCGTTCTCAGTTTGTGGGAGTGTGTGCGTGCTCGTTCGGTGAGCGAGGGACGAGAGGGAGAATAGAGGTTGTTTCCGCCGGGTTCGGTGAACAGAGGGGAGAACGGCTGCGGCCGGAACTAGAGAAGAGAGATGAGGATCGGAGATCTGAGTGGAGAACGGCGGCGGTCTGGGCTGCTGTCGCCGGGAGTCTGCTAGATGGAGGGAGGCGGTGGCGTCTCTCCGTCGCTAAAGAGGAGAGAGATAGACGGGTGGCTAGGAAGAGGGAAAACGAGGGAGAAGAAGATGGGGGAGAGGGAGAGGGCCGGTCATCGGCTTCTCGCCGGAGGAGGAGCCGCGGCGGCGGAATTTCGAGGGAGAAGGGGCGGATATGGCGGAACCGAGGGAGAAAGAGAAAAGCTATGTGCGTGTGAGTGAGCGGCTGAAAGGGGGGGGAGAAAAGGGCTTGAAGGCTAGGTGTTGGGCTTTGAGGCTTGGGCCAATTGGGCCGATTTTTTTCATTTTTTTTATTTCAGTTGGGCTTCTTATTTGGGCCGGTTTTCTTTTGATTTAATTTATCAGCTGGGCCTTTATTTTAATTGCTTGGGCTGTAAAATTTTAAGAACTAGCCCTACATTTAATTATTTTGGGTAGTCCATAATTTAATTAATTTGACTATAATTAGTTTGATTAATTATTTTAAAGATGATTTGCATAAAAATATTAATATTATTATGTGCATATTTTAAGTTATTACTTATTATATGCTAAGCATGACATGCATTTGCATATGCATTTTGCAATAAAAGTATTTATGATTTAATTGGTTTTAATTATAATTCCAATTTTTAAAGAAAATCGAGTAAGAATATTGTTGGTGTTCTTAACTCAAGAGAAATGTTTTCAATTATTTATTCATTAAATTTTGAAAACCCGGCTAAGTGAATCATAGAATGTTAAGCATTACACCATGACTTAAGATTAGATTCAAGGAGACCTATTAAGAATAGAATTTCTTGTAGGCTTTGTGACCAGGGGGATTAGCGCTGCTTTCCCAAGACAGGTTTTTATGTGTATGATCTTCAGGCTTTGCCTATCCAGGTGGGCATTACTTTCATATATATCAAATGAGTTTAAATGTTACGTTCAAGCAAGTTATTTCATGACAAAATCTCTGAGTTAAAGTTATTTCAAGTATTGTCTTGCCATAAAATGTTTAAATTTTAGTATGATATCTATCTGCTTTGGCTTTGCCAATGATGCAATCGAATTCGGGTCCTGAGCAGTTGATAGCTATCCTGCCAGGGCTAGTGTACACCAGTGACCGTGAGTCATCTAGCGGGTTGGCCGGTCAAGTGACCGTGAGAGGTGGCCACCTCTCCGACACAAAGTTCCAGATATGATAGATTACAAGAGAACTTAGTCTGCAGACGAACTTTAAGAATCACAAATGAACTTAGTAAGCTTGGGCCTTTTAGCGAAAAACTCCCTTGTTGTACTGTTTATGATGGCATGACAATTTACAGTTTTGAGCATGTATTTTTATACTTAGGCATACGTGCCCACTGAGTATTTTTATACTCAGCCCTGCATGTATTTCTAAATGTGCAGGTTGAGCAGCTGATGGAATGGAATGGTGTTGAGCGGGTGTTCCTTTGATCGTTTCAAGAAATGTAACCTTGAGTATACATCTTCATATGTATATCTCACACGTTTTCCGCTGCAAAATACTTTGATTAGGATAGCTCTATGTTATGAAGTTGGGATACGTGTTATTGGGTAACCCACCTTAATCAGTTCTCATTTATGTGTATGTTTTATAAGTATCCAAATAATCATATATGATCCTAGCATTTTATCTATGAGTGACATTTCCATATACTTTAATGTTAAGTAATTGTCCATTTCCATTTCTTATTGTTCACCCTAAGTTATAACCCCGATTAACCCGTCATTGGGATAGTGGGCTGTAACAGAGTGGTATCAGAGCGGTTCGTTCGCTCTGGCCCTAGAAACCTTATTCTAAATAGTCGAGTCTAGTTTGATTCTTTAGACTTACATGGGTTCATATGGCACCGCTCAACACTCCATTGCATCGTGCTCAATCAAGGAAAGAAGGTAACTGCAGTTTCAACGTTTTAAAGATGTTAATGTTCTAAAATGCTTCATGAATATGTTTTATGTAAAGAGCATGCTATGATGAAATGTCGAATGTTTTGCCTTGCATGGCATATCTTTGCAAGTTATAATGTTATGATAAGAGGAATGATAGAAAATTGACACATGCTTCCCCAGAAAACATAGATTGCTATAAGTGGCATGATCACGATTCTAAAAGAACATAGACTACTAGATTAGTAGGATATCTCTATAATCTAGATTCTTAAAGTGATAATTTAGAAGAATGAAAGAGAACTTAGAGCATTCTAGCTCCCACAAGAAAACAATGGTTCTTTTGAACTACAAAGAGGAATGGAAAGATATGTACGAGATAAAGAAAAAGCACAGAATGAAAATACGAGACGAATTCAAGGTAAATGTTGCATCAAAGGTTGAAGCATAGTCTCTACGTTCGAATGTTCACGTGCGACGGAACATCGAATCGACTTTTGCTACATGATAGATTTTAAGAATAGTGTGTTTTGCCTGTGTACGTATGTCTGTGTGTATATGTCTTAAGAGAGGTTTGTGGTTTGAGATCAATAGGATAGGTAACCTTAAGATAAGTTTAGTTGTCATGATGAGCTTATGTTTTGTTATGTATAGTATGTTCATGGCTCTCCAAGTTCGGGACGATGTTTCCCGTGTGACGGGGAGGTGATGATGTTGGACCTGGCCAGTCCACATGATCCAAATCTCAGTAGACGTCTTTTGGGTTGAAAACCCATGTGTTTCAACTTTCGGCTGAAAAGCCAGATGGGCTCTTACTCGAGGTCATTTTGTTTGACCTTATATTTAATCATTTCATACCCTCTGGTCATTCTTTTGATTCTCTTGGACAATTTCTACAACACCTTACTTAGATGTTGTGTTGAGTTTGAGTCTTGCAACTCGTGAGTTGTCATAATAGATCCCGTTGATCGATAAGACTAAGAAGTGTTAGTCTACTGACGTAGTAGACTACCCAAATTAGGGCTTCGTATAATTGTGTCTCATTGTAATTAGTTGAGATTAGTCTTTGTCCTATAAATGATATCGACCACTCATCATGATAGAAAGTCAGAGTTCAAGCTAAGACCGTAATATAATGTTCGAGTACGAGGACTTAAGTTAATTGGTCTATGATAGTTTTAAGATAGATTCATAGGGAATTGTTATGCATGTGATAGGTAACAAGAAATGGGTTGATGACCATTTTGGTCTTTGGAAAATAAGATACCCCGTAGATGAGCCCTAGGAATGAGGTAGGAGTAATGAACCGCCGCAAAAAAAAAAACGAGGGAACTTATTCTCAAGTAAATCTCGTGTATATAAATTGGAATTGGGAATCCAATTGATATGAGGAGAGACCCGAATCTATTCTAGATCGAAAAGATAAAGTACTAAGAAATAAGTCGATACCCTTAATAAAGGTACTTTGGAAGCATCATGATCAAGAGGAGGCGACATGGGAACTCGGGTCTAGCATGAAGGAAAAGTACCCAGAATTATTTCGTGTTGTACAAATTTCGGAATGAAATTTCTTTTAAGGAGGATAGTATGTCATACCCCGACTTTTAATCCCTGATTAAGGGCTTAATTATTAATAATTAGGGTTCGACATCCATTAATAATAAAAACTGGTTTGATTTATCCGAAGTGATTTAATCGTTATATATGTGATTTTCGTTACGTGTGTCATTATGACCAAGTTATTATGATTTTTATTTGAGGATATTAGCACTTGAAATTTTAATTAAGTTTCTAAAGCAAGTGCAGTTTATTTTTACCGAGAAATCAAAGAATGCCGGTTAATGAAAATATTTCCAAGCATATATTTTGTTTTAAAATTATTTTTCCTATGAGAGGAATATTATAATTGAGTGAGTGCACTAATATTAGTGCTATAGTTATTTTATGTGGTCACATGAATAATTATGTTATGGTATTTTATTAATGAGTAACATTTCCATAGTTATTGTGATTTATTTTTAATCACCCTTCTCATACTATTACTTTAATTTCCCTACCATGTGACTAAATACCACAATTTGCCAAGTGTAGAGATTAGAGAGAGTGTAGAGATTAGAGAGAGAGAGATCAAGGCATTAATTGCCAATATTTCCTTAAGATTACAAAATCCTCTTTAAAGATCACAAGATCATTTACAATCTTGCAAAATCCTCTCTCACTACTCACTCATCATTTTCGACCAACACCTCTCTCCCTCTTTCTCTCACTTTCCTCCATTTTCATCCATTGTAGAGACCTTCGGAGCTTCCAAAAAAAAAATTATACCAAACACCTCAATTCACTCTTAAATCTTACATAAAAACATCCTAGCTACTTGAATTCAAGAGGATCATTGAAGAAAGGTTTCCAAGCTAGAGTGAGAAAGTGTGAGTTTTGGTGAGAAATTTGGGTAAGTGATCATTTATTCCATAAATCTTGCTTGAATGATATTGTATGTGAGTATTCTCGAAAGATTGAAGAAAGAAAATCACCCCTCCCTTGTTCTTAAAATTTTCAAAAAAAAAAAAAATATAAAAAAATGGGTCTTTACCCTTCAAAAAATTTCTTTTTTTTTTCCCTTGATTTGGGGTGAAAAATGAGGTCTATGTGGTGTTTGTTGATGATTGATGTGTGTTGTGAAAGTATATGCTTTGAGATGTGAAAGTCGATTGAGTTTAGTTTACCCAAAAATTTGGAATTTGTGAGTTGATGTGTTAAATGATGAATTGATTACGAGAATGAGTCTATGTGATGTCTATGATGATGATTGATGGAGTAAATTGATTATTTGATGTCAATTGATGAATTTGAGGTGAGTTAGTTTAATAAAATTAGGGATATGTGTATCTATGCCCTAAATTGTAATTGATGGATTATATGTGAGTTTAAATAGTTAAAATTGATGGATCTATGATTAGATTAAAGATTCATGTGTGTTATAAAATTTCAAAGAGTTTAGTTTAATAAAAATTAGGACTTTTTGCCTATGTGTTATTTAAGTGATTTTGATTTAGGATATATGTAATTGAGCATAATATTAGTGTCTAATTATGTTTGACTAGGTCTTTTGTTGGCTAAATAAAATTTTGACTTAGTTTAGTTTATATGAGTTTTTTTTAGTTTTCATATTTTGAGAAGTCGATGATTGATAAAATGAGGTCTAATTGCTTTATGACCATTATGTGAAAGTTTGTCATGTTTTATTAAGAGTTTTATGATGATACATGAAGTTTCATTAGAGTTTAGTACATGATAAAAGGGAATCCATATGTGTATAATGATTTATATGATGAATGAGATCGTGTTTGAGTATTTGAGTAATTTTGAGCATGAAAATGAGAAGAGAGTCAAGATTTGAATATGATGAGCATTTTAATGTGCTTGAATGTTTGTGAGTGTTATATGTGTTTAAAATGAGCTTTGATGAGTTTTCTTGAAGGAATGTTGAGTTGAGTATTTTAAGAGTTTGAGATGAGATTTTGGTGAATTTCGTAGGCCTACTGACCTACTGTGATCGACGGTTTTTTCAATGTCAAAAAGCTTTGAAAATTGTATACCAAGTCTCTACATGAGTCTTGAGAACATCGGTAAAATTTCAAGTCATTTGGACTTCGTTTACTATTTTTATAAAATACAAAACCGAAACTGCACATTACTACTGAGAGTTTCAGAGAGCAGGGGAAAGAGTCATTCATTTCAGTAGCTTCCTGTGTGATCTAGCTTTCCAAAATTTTATGGTATTAACCTTATTGTGTTAGCTAAATATCCACAAAATTTGAGCCCAGTTTGACAACATTTACTATTTTTTTTTTTAAATCCAAGTTTTCGATTGCTCAAAACTGCCGATTATGGTAGACTGTAGTAAAACAGTCATATCTCCTACAATACTTGGAGTTTTTGACTCTACTTTTTTTTATATGAAAATAGACTCAAAGACCTTTCTTTTGGTATGAGTCTCGAGTCCAAGAGGTGTCGGAGTAAGAACAGGTTAGATTTTGAAGTTGAGTCAGTGTAAAAACAGAGCATGTTTTGATAATGTTTGATTATGTTTTCTTATGTGCCTTATGTGATTGTGTTGTCTATGTGTTGAATGAGATTAGACGAGCCTTATATGAGAGATAAATCGAGACTTAGTACCATGATTTTCTTGAAACCTATCCTTGAACTTAAGGATTTGAGATGAGTGGAGAGTTTATATAGAATTGAGTAAAGAGATAGAATATGAGATAGAGCATGAGTTTTCTTTCATGTTTCTGATAACCATAAGCTTTTTGATGTTGAGTCTAGAATAGTATCTCTAGACTTCTAAGAATGTCAATAGCCCTCAGCTCACCTTCACACTGCCGCAACTAGGGTACGATAATAATTTCAAAAATATATATATATATTCAAAGTTATGAAAATTTTCAAGAAAATGTGCGCCTTATGTGAATGCAAATTATTCTTCATGTTGTTATTTTGGGTCTCTGACTCATATAACTAAGCTCAATGTCGTGTTTGGGACTACCCGAGCCCTTAACAAATCAATGTATGTATGTATGTATGAATGAATGAATGAATGTGAAAGTTTTATGTTATCGTTTTAGGTTCATGCCTATAAGATTAGAATGATGGGTCCTCTTTCAAACTGTTTGAGTACCACCTAAGAATGCCTTGAGAATGTTAGCCGTGATAGCTTTGCTAGAACGACATTAGAATGGACTTTCAGGGTATCAGTAACTTATGATGAAGTACATGTTAGTAAGTGTTTTAAGTTAGAAGTTTGACCAGAGCCTTACATGAATAAGAAGTTG
Source organism: Salvia miltiorrhiza (assembly GCF_028751815.1). Lineage (NCBI taxonomy): Eukaryota > Viridiplantae > Streptophyta > Magnoliopsida > Lamiales > Lamiaceae > Salvia > Salvia miltiorrhiza. The sequence continues at coordinate 21,411 of NW_026651523.1, forward strand.
ACATGATTGGGGGCGAAGCTCCCATTTGACTGAGTGATTCGTTTTGTTGGGTCTGGCCAGCCCACATGACTATGATCTCGGTGATTGTCAATTTAGATTTTTTTTTAATGTTTAAGTAGAACGTCATCCCAATGTATGGACTCGCACTATGTAGTTGTCACAATAAAAATTCCTTTTATCATGATAAGTATAGTGATAATTTAGAATTTCTTAGTTGTCATTAGTTTTCAAGTACTAGAATGTGATATTCTCACAATTAGAAAGATACACTAAACACCAACCTGTCTCTTAACTGTCAGTCAATAGAAACAAAGCAACTTCTGGAATCCCAAGTGGAGAACCAGAGCAGATAACTAGTATGATAGAGTTTTCAACAAAATGTCGGGACGTGCTCCAAATATGGTGGACACGTATGAGAAACGCGTGAAGGAGTTCGCAAACGAATGACTAGTATCACAAGCTAGAATACCAGATATGCAATTCCGAGGACGGAATTTTTATAAGGTGGGAGGGATGTAACACCCCGTCCATTTATATTAAGTTTAGAATTCATTTTTAATTTAGAATAGGATGATTTACGCCGGAAAAATGAAAAAAAAAATGATTTATTGTAATTCCAACAATTTTTATTTCAAAAACTTTTTAGAAAATTTAGTCTTTTGATTTTTGTGCATTGCATAAATTGAATTATATGAATAGGTGATTATTCTATATGATTAATATTTATTTGTATACGATTTAATTAAAGTTTATGTTAGACTTTAATTATTTAAATGTGTTGAGCTTTGACAAATATTTATTTGGGCATTAGTTTTTGTTTATTGAAATGATTTTCCATAAATACCAAAGCCCAAAAGCCCAAACCAACCTCCTCCTTTGCACCACAGCCAAGTACAGCACGCAGCTGCTGCTTGTGTTTCACCATGCCTCTACAATTGCTACACTATTCACCCCCATGCGCCCACTCCTACAAAGTCATACAAAATCCCTTAATCATAGGGATTTTGGTTAATATTTTCAAACATCTCTCACGTCTCACCTTCCTCTTTTCAACCTACACCATCCCTTGTCAATCTAATCAACTCCAAAAGTCAAGCTTTAGCCATGCTTGGCGGCCACCAACTCCCCTAATTTCAGCCTCAAATATCTCTGCATAATTGAAGGAAACCCATCCCTTGCACTTTCACTAGCAACTCAAATATCCTTTAAATTACTCTCTCGTTCCAGCCTATCCATGAAGTTTCAAGTATACAACAAGAGACCACCATTCAAAGAACTCTTCCCCTACACAGACATCACAAGGTGTTTACCTCAATTTTCTTTGCCTCTGTTTCAAGCACACACAGCTATCTCGTTTGTACAGAACACCAACCAAGATTTCAATATTTTCATAACAAATCACAAGCATGACAAATTATTTACATAAATGCATACAATCTGTACACATGTTTATTCATAGTCTGTGCATATAATTATAAATGAAAGCATGATTCATTGAAAGGAAAAGAAAAGAAAAGATCTTTATGAAAGAAGAAATAGAATTTGAAGCTTTGATTTCTTCCCTGCCTTTGAACTTGCTGTGTCGAGCCGGTTGATGCCGGTGCGTCTGAGTCGGGTCTGTTGGGTGTTGTCACTGCTGAGTCGAGTCAGGGAGATAAGGGTGACGACGGTGCGACTGGTTGTTGTTGTCGGCGGCGACCTCGTCGTCTGTCGCCGGTGTATGCAGAGAGATGAGAGGGTTGAGAGAACAGGGGGCTGAAGGGCGACGGCCGGCGGCCTTGCTGCCGTCGACCTGAGGAGAGAGATTGAGGGCTGGGGATCGGCGGCGGCGGTCTTGCAGTCGTGCAGTCGCCGGAAGTCAGAGGGTAGACTGAAGGTGAGGATTAGAGGCGGTCGGCGATGGCTGGTTGCTGTCGTCCGTCCGACACAGAGTGAGAGGAAGAGAGGCAGGGGCCGGGCACGCGGCGGTGGTTAGCTCCGCTAGCTACTGTGGCGGCCGGACTTCGGAGAGAGGCAGCGGCGTTCTCAGTTTGTGGGAGTGTGTGCGTGCTCGTTCGGTGAGCGAGGGACGAGAGGGAGAATAGAGGCTGTTTCCGCCGGGTTCGGTGAACAGAGGGGAGAACGGCTGCGGCCGGAACTAGAGAAGAGAGATGAGGATCGGAGATCTGAGTGGAGAACGGCGGCGGTCTGGGCTGCTGTCGCCGGGAGTCTGCTAGATGGAGGGAGGCGGTGGCGTCTCTCCGTCGCTAAAGAGGAGAGAGATAGACGGGTGGCTAGGAAGAGGGAAAACGAGGGAGAAGAAGATGGGGGAGAGGGAGAGGGCCGGTCATCGGCTTCTCGCCGGAGGAGGAGCCGCGGCGGCGGAATTTCGAGGGAGAAGGGGCGGATATGGCGGAACCGAGGGAGAAAGAGAAAAGCTATGTGCGTGTGAGTGAGCGGCTGAAAGGGGGGGGAGAAAGAAGGGCTTGAAGGCTAGGTGTTGGGCTTTGAGGCTTGGGCCAATTGGGCCGATTTTTTTCATTTTTTTTATTTCAGTTGGGCTTCTTATTTGGGCCGGTTTTCTTTTGATTTAATTTATCAGCTGGGCCTTTATTTTAATTGCTTGGGCTGTAAAATTTTAAGAACTAGCCCTACATTTAATTATTTTGGGTAGTCCATAATTTAATTAATTTGACTATAATTAGTTTGATTAATTATTTTAAAGATGATTTGCATAAAAATATTAATATTATTATGTGCATATTTTAAGTTATTACTTATTATATGCTAAGCATGACATGCATTTGCATATGCATTTTGCAATAAAAGTATTTATGATTTAATTGGTTTTAATTATAATTCCAATTTTTAAAGAAAATCGAGTAAGAATATTGTTGGTGTTCTTAACTCAAGAGAAATGTTTTCAATTATTTATTCATTAAATTTTGAAAACCCGGCTAAGTGAATCATAGAATGTTAAGCATTACACCATGACTTAAGATTAGATTCAAGGAGACCTATTAAGAATAGAATTTCTTGTAGGCTTTGTGACCAGGGGGATTAGCGCTGCTTTCCCAAGACAGGTTTTTATGTGTATGATCTTCAGGCTTTGCCTATCCAGGTGGGCATTACTTTCATATATATCAAATGAGTTTAAATGTTACGTTCAAGCAAGTTATTTCATGACAAAATCTCTGAGTTAAAGTTATTTCAAGTATTGTCTTGCCATAAAATGTTTAAATTTTAGTATGATATCTATCTGCTTTGGCTTTGCCAATGATGCAATCGAATTCGGGTCCTGAGCAGTTGATAGCTATCCTGCCAGGGCTAGTGTACACCAGTGACCGTGAGTCATCTAGCGGGTTGGCCGGTCAAGTGACCGTGAGAGGTGGCCACCTCTCCGGCACAAAGTTCCAGATATGATAGATTACAAGATAACTTAGTCTGCAGACGAACTTTAAGAATCACAAATGAACTTAGTAAGCTTGGGCCTTTTAGCGAAAAACTCCCTTGTTGTACTGTTTATGATGGCATGACAATTTACAGTTTTGAGCATGTATTTTTATACTTAGGCATACGTGCCCACTGAGTATTTTTATACTCAGCCCTGCATGTATTTCTAAAAGTGCAGGTTGAGCAGCTGATGGAATGGAATGGTGTTGAGCGGGTGTTCCTTTGATCGTTTCAAGAAATGTAACCTTGAGTATACATCTTCATATGTATATCTCACACGTTTTCCGCTGCAAAATACTTTGATTAGGATAGCTCTATGTTATGAAGTTGGGATACGTGTTATTGGGTAACCCACCTTAATCAGTTCTCATTTATGTGTATGTTTTATAAGTATCCAAATAATCATATATGATCCTAGCATTTTATCTATGAGTGACATTTCCATATACTTTAATGTTAAGTAATTGTCCATTTCCATTTCTTATTGTTCACCCTAAGTTATAACCCCGATTAACCCGTCATTGGGATAGTGGGCTGTGACATACAATCATAGTCCTCTTTCCTACTCTATTGCATACTACACGCATGCTCTCCAACAAATACCATCAACAATCATTTCTACACTACTATTCACTATCTAGCACTTAAAGAAAAAGGAAAAGAAAGAAAAGAATGAGAAGGATAAAACGTGTGTGCTGCAAGGAACATCTACTGCAGCTACATTTTTTTCCTTTCTTTTCAACAACTGTTCCAATTCCCCTGCCACTACACCCTCCCCTATTCCTTAGCATGCTCCACCGCCTATTTGTATCTTTTTGACTCCAGCCAGTTTGCACATTTTGACTAAAACAAGTGTGCATTTCACACCCGAACACCTTCATTTTGTTCCAAACTTCATCAGCTATTAATCTCCATTTTGTTTCCATTCCACACTTAGAAAGTTCAGGACAGCAGGGGCCTTCATACATTCTCTGCGAGGAGGTAAACTTCTTTAACTCTCTTCAACTCCTCCAAGATTTCACCTACATTAATGGAAAGAACATTTATTTCAGTTCAGTTCAATCATTCCAGTTCGTTAAAATCAACGGCAATCAGCCAACCAACAGTCATTCCCAAGGTATTAATTCTATTTCGAATATCTATTCTAGCAAGCATTCGCACCAGAGCATGATCAGTTCATTCATGTAGAATTCCATAGCATAAGTATTGCTTCACAGACAAAAAGAAAGAGAACACCTTAGCTCATAAATAGAGTTTAGCCCTGCTACAGCATGCTCACACACACGTAGAGAGCTAAGTACTAAATTCTTACTCGAGGGAATTTATGTTCGATTCGAAACTCAATCACGCAACGAAGAGAAAGGAGACGGAGATTCAGAACTTAGCTTAGGGAAATGAAGCCGGCTGCCTGTTCGGTCGAGCCAAGACTACGGCGACGATGGCCGCAGCTCTTACTGCCTCGGCGGAAATCGTGTTACAGCAACAGCAGCATCGCGAATGGAGCAACGACGCTGAACCGCCGATTGAAATGGGCGGGGGAGATGGCAGCAGAACCATGGCGGCAGAGGCGAAAAAGAAGCAGGGCTCGACTCCCTGCCCACCTTGACATCTGAGTCGGGACGTGAATGGCTCGGAGGAGAGGACGAAACGACGTCAGCCGTCGATTGATGGCCAGAGAACCGCGACGGCGACGCTTCCAGATTTGAGAGAATTAGGGCTCCTCACCTGGGGATTTCCCATTAAATCAAGGAAGGAGGGAGGACGAGCGAAGGCGGCGGCCTCAGAGACGCAGACGACGGCCGTTCGTCGGACACCCAATTGCAGCGGCGACGGCGACCTTCAATTTGTGAATTAGGGCTCGCTCTCCTCGCCTTGGACGAACTGTCAGCAAGAGGGGTTTTAGGGAAAGGAGGCGGCGCGGTCTACGATTGGACGCCGGCAGCTCGAACAGCCGGAGAAGGAAGCGGCGGCGTCGGATGTCGACTGAATCAAGAGAGAGAGACCTTGACTGATTCGAGAGAGAGCTCGACTGATTATTGAAAAAGAGGGCCGATTGTTTTGAGAAATGAGAGAAATTCAGTTGGGCCTAACTTTTTAATGGGCCTCTTTCACTTAACTGATTATTGGGCTTTGTTGTTATATTCAATTGGGCCTTGTTTTATTTTTATGATTGGGCCACCTTTAATTGGTTTCGGAACGAGCTGAATTTTCATTAAATCAAGCCCAGTTATTTTATTCAGTTGGGCCTTATTTATTTATTCAGATGAGCCTTTATTATTTCATTTCAATTGGGCTGAATTATTAATTACAGCCGGGCCTAGCATACTTCATTTAGTTGAGCCCAACTATTAGATTATTTATTCATTTGGGTCAAGATTTATTTAATTACTTAAGCCAATGAATTATTTCAATTGGGCCGTTCATATTAATTATTAGGCGCATGGCCTTATGTCGAGCCTTTTTAATTATTTAAACCTACAACAGTACTTTCTCCTAGTTGTTAAGCCCGATTGAGTTTTACGAGGATAAAAGCGAGTAAGTCGAAGTATTTATTTATTCGTTTCTATCGACTACGAGGAGCGGGGTTTATTTAATCGGTGGAGTAGAACACCCTGCAGAGAACGGATTAATTTTAGTTAATTATCCGGCTTCATGAGATGAGACTTAGCTTTTGTTTAAATCTAATAGCCTGGATTAACAATAGAAATTTCCCGGTTATTATTTTAGAATAATAATTCATGCATAAGAGGATCATGCATCGTTAATTTCATATTCTCATTATTTGAGGATTTTGCTCGAGCAGTATCTTATTTATATTCTCGTAATAAAGGTCAAGCACGAGATTAATAATCAGACAAGGAGCTACTGTACCACAGAAAGTTTCTATCAGGTGGGCATTACTTTCATATATATCAAATGAGTTTAAATGTTACGTTCAAGCAAGTTATTTCATGATAAAATCTTTGAGTTAAAGTTATTTCAAGTATTGTCTTGCCATAAAATGTTTAAATTTTAGTATGATATCTATCTGCTTTGGCTTTGCCAATGATGCAATCGAATTCGGGTCCTGAGCAGTTGATAGCTATCCTGCCAGGGCTAGTGTACACCAGTGACCGTGAGTCATCTAGCGGGTTGGCCGGTCAAGTGACCGTGAGAGGTGGCCACCTCTCCGGCACATAGTTCCAGATATGATAGATTACAAGAGAACTTAGACTGCAGTCGAACTTTAAGAATCACAAATGAATTTAGTAAGCTTGGGCCTTTTAGCGAAAAACTCCCTTGTTGTACTGTTTATGATGGCATGACAATTTACAGTTTTGAAGCATGTATTTTTATACTTAGGCATACGTGCCCACTGAGTACTTTTGTACTCAGCCCTGCATATATTTCTAAATGTGCAGGTTGAGTAGCTGCCGATGGTGATGAAGTGACGAGCGGGACTCTTTTGTCTTATTATGTATTAATGAACTCTAGGGATACATGTCTTCATACATGTATTCAGAACCTTATTCCGCTGCGTACTCAGAAGTGTTATGTTATTTTGGCTAAGTCAGAGTTATCCGAACTTACTAGTTATTTGAGTCTATACGACGAAACCTCCATTATATTATAAATATTCCTTTTGTTAACAATGATGAAATGCGATCCTTCCTTGTTTGATTATCCCCTTTCTACCCCGCTTCTAATCTCCCTCCATTAGTCACGGTTTCCCGGCTTAATTATCCTTAATTAGGTCCGGTCGTGACAGAATGGTATCAGAGCAGGTCATTTGCTCTGAACCCTAGAGTTAGCCCATTTTTCTGGTATGATCACTAGAATATATGAGTCAGTCAACCAAAGCTCATCACTTCATCACATCGTCATGCTCAGCAAGAAAGAAGGTGGTAATGATTTTAAAACATTGAGAAGTTCACGTTTTATATGAATGTACTGATGCTTACATTCAAGTTTTATGCTTTATTGATTGATTAGATATCTCAATGAACTTAGATGCGTTAAGAATGCATGATCACTGTTACGAGAAGAACAATAGAAGCTAGAAACTCAGTTATATTTCACTATAGCCATGGTGAAGAGCTAAGAAAGAGGAAGAGAATCCAATGAAAGCAGTGCAAGCGGAGTGCCACGCACGAATCACTGAAGCAGGCATAGTTCTTCATTCAGGTTGTTCACACGAGACGGAGCACCTAATCGACTATTGCCTTATTCAATGATAGTTTAAGTATGATATTGCTTATAGCGATGAGTATGACTTATGTAACCAGTTAGCTAATCCCTAATAAGTTGAGACTCACTTCTAGCCTCGATTATCACTAGCTATGACTTGAGGATAACTTTCATGATTCATCAATGAACTTCATAATTAGACTTACCAGGGGTCAAAATGCTTTGTATATGATGTTAATAATTCGATTAAAGCTATCAGCTTATAGTTTCAGGTATTCGGAACCATTCTGCTTACAGTACCTATCATATTAGATGAGGACATGACTGAGAATCCCTATTGATTACGATCACCTACTACGAATTGGAAAGACGAGATGTGATATGGGTACTGACAATTACCAACCATTATGATTGATCATAAAAGTTTACGCAAGTGGGTAAGACGAGAGAAGTTCTCGAAGATGGTTCAGAGTTTAATAATAGCTAGAAGCGCCGACAGTGGATCAATGCTGAAACAAATGAATTAAGATTCTAATGAGACCCTAAGGATATACTCAAGATAAGTATACATACCTTAACCTATCGAGGACATCGCCTCAGTTAGAACGTCTTGGATTAGGTATTTAGTCTGGTAGCCGGAATAAGAGCATTGACTAAGGTCATTCCATGACTTAGCATTACATATGGTGACACATACCCTATAAAGGTGCTCAGATGAGCAAAGGCTATTTCCTTATTGAATGTGTGATGATTCAGAAGGTCTTTTGAAATAACACGGAAGAGTACTTCAAATTATATGGTTGCATTTCAAGCGCTATGTGTAGAAAACACTAAGTACTAGGAGTACTACATAAAGATCATGTAGAGGAAGATTGTTAAGTAAGGTCGAGCCTACCTTATTTCGCCTATAGAAGATGTTTAAGGATTGCATTAAACTAGGAGACAGACTCCAAGTTTGAGAAGCTCTAGAATATTCTCAAGGACATGTTCAAGATGTTAAGAAGAAAGTGGTGATTTTAGACCAAATATACCTTTTGCAGCCAATGAACAAGAGTTGGCAAGTTCGGAAAAGTATTTCCGAGTAACTGAGAAGTAGTTGTGTCGGACCTGGCCAGTCCACATGACCAAAATATCAGTAGTCGTCATATATGGGTCTCTAAACCTATATATTTAAACTTTCATCTGAAAAGCCAAGCGGGTTCAGATTATTAAGTCATTTCGTTTCGACCTTTTAGTCAATTCATTTCTACCCTAAGGCCATTTCTTTTCAATCGATTGTGGTTTTAATCGTTGTGGTTTGTTAGTTGTTAGTAGAATTCCGGTGACCTAAAGACAAACAAGTATTCACCAGATTAAATCCATCAAACAAGTATGCCTCGACCCAGGGGTCAATCACATGATGCAGATAGACCATCTCTTATGGATTTGGTAGAACGTTATTATTTTAGAAAACAATGATTGTTCTGATGTTTTTGTATGCCCCTATGTTGGCTTAGTTATGTTTGACTAGTATTAGTACGGAAAAAAAAAAAAAAACTGGTTCCATGACCAAATTAGTTGGAGATGGCATTGCTAGACAGCCAGTTCATCATGAGTAGTACTTGGATAGATCAATATATCTAGATCCATATGTTAATGTAGAAGTTCTCATCGAAACAATTTTCTTATGTCTTTTTAGCGACCTTATCGATCTTTTGCGGCAAGTCACTTCCGCCACATTTTACTTATATGCTTGCACGAGGAAGAATGCGAGCAAGATTTGAGAATCAAGAAACTGTTTACAGAAGTGATGATATGCATATGTATGTATTGATGACTACGTGTCAACTCATCAGTACGCCACCAAAACAAGGGAGTCCGACAAGAAGAGGAAGAATTCCACGAGATAATGAAAAAGGCCCAGTACCATGGCTAGAACAATATAACGCCACTAACCATACAACAAAAACGTAGAATAGAAGAACTATTTCTACGAGGAAACCCACCTGTCTTCGATAGGATAGGAGATCAAACAAAGGCTGAGACTTGGGTACAAGCTAGTGAGCGCATCTTTAATTTCTTGCGCTGCACAGATCTGGAACGTCTTACTTGCGTATCCTTTCAGCTGACTTATGGTGGGAAGCAAGGAGGAAGACAATGACAATTGAGTAGTTAGGAAATTTAACGTGGGAATAGTTTAAGACTGTAATATATGACAAGTATACACCCAAAAGCTATCGCAAAAAGAAAGAAATGGAATTTAACAATCCGAAGCAAAAAAGAACAACAATTACTCCATACGGCATGATGTTCTGCGATACGTCAAGATATGCGCTAGAGCAAGTAGACACATATGGAAAGATGGTTAAAAGAATTCTGTGTCGGACTGAGGCAAGAGATTAGAATGGCTTGGGCAAGCCATGGTGGATCGTCTTACGTGGAGTCGCTTAGCAAAGCGTTATGCATTGAGGCAGCAATGCTGGGAGAGAGACCAGCAACTGCGCCTACGTCTGCACCTCCACAAACTCGGGCTCAAAAAAAAAAAAAATTGAGAAAGAAAAAGAGAATGGGATATAGTAACCCTGGCCAAGCTAAGGAAAGGGTCATGGCAGGGGCAGACGTCCCAGCAACGTGGCTATGACACCTCAAAACAGATGGGGGATAACAAGTATGGGACTCCACCCTACCCAAAGTGGAACAAGAACCATGGGAAACTCTCCAGGACTGGTAATGAAGGATGTTGCATAGTAACTGGAATGAACATTATACAAATCGTTACCCGAATAAGCAACAAAGGGCAGGTCTCAGGCTAAACTCGCCTGTTCAGACTCTGCATTTGAGCAATCCAAGCTTTGCCCAACCATACCAATAGCAGTAACCACGCCAGCGATAGCAACAACAACAATAATAGCACAGGTGTGCTTAAATTTAGAGCTGAGCATAAAAATTATTCAAAGTTGGAGTGAATAACTCGTATGTTATGTCGATGAGAGACATATACATAATTTTAGGAATGGAATGGCTAGTTGAGAACTATGCCACCATCATTTGCCATGAAAGTCAAATTTCTTTTCGACCACGGGGAAGAAACTGACACGTTTTCATGGGATCAGCATGGGTAGGAGAAAGACGATCATCTCCGCCCCTCAAGCAACAAAGATGATAAGAAAATGATGTCCACCCTACCTTGTGTAGTTGCACAGAAAACTAAAAAAAAAAAAAAAAACCGAGAAAAGTATAGGAGACGTGACAATCGTACGTGAATTTCCAAATGTTTCCTGGAGATTTCACCGGGGTGCACCCGTTCTTTTTGTAAAAGAATAAAGATGGCACATTGAGAATGTGTATCCTCTACCGAGGATACACATCAACTTATAGAAAGTTGAACAAGGTGACACTCAAGGACAGGTATCCTCTATCGAGGATAGACGACTTCTTCAAGCAGCTCAGAGGAGTGAGTGTGTCCTCAAAGCTAGATTTAAGGTCTAGGTACCATCAACTATAGATTCGATGAGAAGATGTACTCAAGGTGGTCTTCCGAACCAGATATAGACTCTATGAGTTCGTAGTGGTGTCATTTGGATTGACCAATGCACCAGCCATGTTTGTGGACCTCATGAACCGAGTGTTCCACCCATACTTAGGCAAGTTGTCTTAGTTTTCGTAGATGATGTCTTGATCTACTCGAGGAACGAGAAGGACCATGAGAAACACCTGAGGATAGTCTTAAAAATATTGAAAACAAAGCATCTTTATGCTAAGTTCTGCAAGTGCGAATTTTGGCTCAATGAAGTCACATTTTTGGGACATATTATCTCATGAGAAGGGATTAGAGTGGGTCCTGACAACATACAAGTCGTACACAAATAGAGATCGCCTACTAACCCTAAGAAGATCAAGAGTTTCTTGGGATTAGCAAGTTACTATAGGAGGTTCGTAGAAGGATTTTTTTTTTCAAATATAAAGACCAACGACGCAACTACTCAAGAAGTGAATCAAATTTTCTTGGACAGAAGGATGTGAAAGGAGATTTTAAGAGCTCAAGGAGAAGTTAACCACTGCACCAGCGTTAGCTGTTCCAACGATTGACAAAGAATAGGTGGATTATGTATACACGTCCAAGATAGTACTCGATTGCGTGTTAAAACAAGAAGGAAAAGTGATAGCATACGCATCATGAAAGCTTAGACCATATGAATTGAACTATCTAACTCATGATCTAGAACTAGTTGTAGTAGAGACACCACCTATATGGATTTAGATGTGAGATGTTCACAAACCATAAAAGTTTGAGATATTTTTTTTTTTTCGAGCAAATGAATCTTAACATGAGATAGATGAGATGGCTCGAACTAGTGAAAGACTATGGCGGTGCTAATAACTACCACCCAGACAAAGCTAACATGGTAGTTGATGCCTTGAGTCGTAAGACTCAACTTAAGTTGGGATCTCCCCTCACTAAGGAAGAGGAACCCATGAAAGATTTTAGTAGAATGAATTTAGAAGTGGTTCAACCACTAGAATCTGTAGAAGGGATTATTGCCACGAAGGTAATAACACCCAACTTTTTAGGAAAGCTGAAAAAAAAAATGGGAATGAGACCTTGGAGAAAATACGTTTAGCAATAAGATTAGGAAACATATCATGAGACGTGGATAATGCGTTGATGTTGATCAAAGATTGTGTGTGTTCACACGATGAACAATTCACAGATGAGATAATGAACGAAGCTCATGACACGCCATATACTGGCCACCCGGGAAGCATAAAATGTACAAAGACTTGAAAGAAGAATTCCGATGGAAAGATATAGCTACACTTGTTGAGAGATGCCTAGCATGCCAACGAGTGAAGGCTTTGCACCATAGACCATATGAAAAATTACAACCATTGGAGATTTCATAATGGAAGTTAGAGCACTTTGCAACAGATGTCGTGACTAGTTTACGAAGTCGAAAAGAGGGAGTGCTGCCATCTGGGTAATAGTGGAGCGACTTGCGAAATGAGCTCGTTTTATATTAATACCGATCACATACGGATCAGACAAGTTAGGCCAATTATATGTTTGAGAAATTGTGCGCTCCACGGTATGCTCGTGTCAATCACTTTGGACTGAGATTCGAAGTTTACATCCAGATTATGTATGAACTTGTAGAAGAAATTAGGCACAGGGTTAAATTTCAGTACCACCTTTTGCCCACAAACATATAGATGGTTGAGAGAATAATTCAGACTCACGAAGACACGTTAAAAGTAGTACAAAGCAAAGGTGAAAGTGATGAACAGTGATGTCATCGATTGAGTTTGCCTACAATAATAGTTATCAGGCAACAATCAATATGGCGCCTTATGAGGTAATGCATGGAAGAAAAAAAAATAGATCACCACTCTACTGAGATAAAATAGGTGAAAGGAGAATTTTAGGATCAGACAAGATGAATGAGATGATTGAGATAGTCTGACAGAAATTAAGATGAGAGAGTACCCAGAACCTTTTTGCAATGATATGCAAATTTCGAGACGAAATTTTTGTTAAGAGGGGTAGTATGTAGTAGCCCGCTATTTTATTTTATGATTAAGAGCAACAAATGCAATATTTATTTTTACATCTTTTAGTTGATTTAATCCAGTGATTAATATTCAGTTAATTCAGCTCAGAGTTCTGAATTAGATGCCATTACCTGAGATGACCACGATTGAATTATTGAGTAGTCAATGATTTATTTCAGAATGATAATTGACTTAGCGAAGTCGAGTTATTATTTTATTTGTAATCGAAATATTATTTCTATCTATTACTTTACTCAGTCGTGGATTTAATCCCGACTAATAGAGCGAGTTAAATTAGATATTTTAATTCGCAGAGGCTTTATAAAGATAAGTAGAATCCGAAAAAAAAAATTTAGATTTACAGATTCTCAATTGATACAAAAACTACTATGGGATTCTATTTGTCACCTCAAGACTTTCAAACACTTACAATCATAGTCCTCTTTCCTACTCTATTGCATACTACACGCATGCTCTCCAACAAATACCATCAACAATCATTTCTACACTACTATTCACTATCTAGCACTTAAAGAAAAAGGAAAAGAAAGAAAAGAATGAGAAGGATAAAACGTGTGTGCTGCAAGGAACATCTACTGCAGCTACATTTTTTTCCTTTCTTTTCAACAACTGTTCCAATTCCCCTGCCACTACACCCTCCCCTATTCCTTAGCATGCTCCACCGCCTATTTGTATCTTTTTGACTCCAGCCAGTTTGCACATTTTGACTAAAACAAGTGTGCATTTCACACCCGAACACCTTCATTTTGTTCCAAACTTCATCAGCTATTAATCTCCATTTTGTTTCCATTCCACACTTAGAAAGTTCAGGACAGCAGGGGCCTTCATACATTCTCTGCGAGGAGGTAAACTTCTTTAACTCTCTTCAACTCCTCCAAGATTTCACCTACATTAATGGAAAGAACATTTATTTCAGTTCAGTTCAATCATTCCAGTTCGTTAAACTCAACGGCAATCAGCCAACCAACAGTCATTCCCAAGGTATTAATTCTATTTCGAATATCTATTCTAGCAAGCATTCGCACCAGAGCATGATCAGTTCATTCATGTAGAATTCCATAGCATAAGTATTGCTTCACAGACAAAAAGAAAGAGAACACCTTAGCTCATAAATAGAGTTTAGCCCTGCTACAGCATGCTCACACACACGTAGAGTGCTAAGTACTAAATTCTTACTCGAGGGAATTTATGTTCGATTCGAAACTCAATCACGCAACGAAGAGAAAGGAGACGGAGATTCAGAACTTAGCTTAGGGAAATGAAGCTGGCTGCCTGTTCGGTCGAGCCAAGACTACGGCGACGATGGCCGCAGCTCTTACTGCCTCGGCGGAAATCGTGTTACAGCAACAGCAGCATCGCGAATGGAGCAACGACGCTGAACCGCCGATTGAAATGGGCGGGGGAGATGGCGGCAGAACCATGGCGGCAGAGGCAAAAAAGAAGCAGGGCTCGACTCCTTGCCCACCTTGACATCTGAGTCGGGACGTGAATGGCTCGGAGGAGAGGACGAAACGACGTCGGCCGTCGATTGATGGCCAGAGAACCGCGACGGCGACGCTTCCAGATTTGAGAGAATTAGGGCTCCTCACCTGGGGATTTCCCATTAAATCAAGGAAGGAGGGAGGACGAGCGAAGGCGGCGGCCTCAGAGACGCAGACGACGGCCGTTCGTCGGACACCCAATTGCAGCGGCGACGGCGACCTTCAATTTGTGAATTAGGGCTCGCTCTCCTCGCCTTGGACGAACTGTCAGCAAGAGGGGTTTTAGGGAAAGGAGGCGGCGCGGTCTACGATTGGACGCCGGCAGCTCGAACAGCCGGAGAAGGAAGCGGCGGCGTCGGATGTCGACTGAATCAAGAGAGAGAGACCTTGACTGATTCGAGAGAGAGCTCGACTGATTATTGAAAAAGAGGGCCGATTGTTTTGAGAAATGAGAGAAATTCAGTTGGGCCTAACTTTTTAATGGGCCTCTTTCACTTAACTGATTATTGGGCTTTGTTGTTATATTCAATTGGGCCTTGTTTTATTTTTATGATTGGGCCACCTTTAATTGGTTTCGGAACGAGCTGAATTTTCATTAAATCAAGCCCAGTTATTTTATTCAGTTGGGCCTTATTTATTTATTCAGATGAGCCTTTATTATTTCATTTCAATTGGGCTGAATTATTAATTACAGCCGGGCCTAGCATACTTCATTTAGTTGAGCCCAACTATTAGATTATTTATTCATTTGGGTCAAGATTTATTTAATTACTTAAGCCAATGAATTATTTCAATTGGGCCGTTCATATTAATTATTAGGCGCATGGCCTTATGTCGAGCCTTTTTAATTATTTAAACCTACAACAGTACTTTCTCCTAGTTGTTAAGCCCGATTGAGTTTTACGAGGATAAAAGCGAGTAAGTCGAAGTATTTATTTATTCGTTTCTATCGACTACGAGGAGCGGGGTTTATTTAATCGGTGGAGTAGAACACCCTGCAGAGAACGGATTAATTTTAGTTAATTATCCGGCTTCATGAGACGAGACTTAGCTTTTGTTTAAATCTAATAGCCTGGATTAACAATAGAAATTTCCCGGTTATTATTTTAGAATAATAATTCATGCATAAGAGGATCATGCATCGTTAATTTCATATTCTCATTATTTGAGGATTTTGCTCGAGCAGTATCTTATTTATATTCTCGTAATAAAGGTCAAGCACGAGATTAATAATCAGACAAGGAGCTACTGTACCACAGAAAGTTTCTATCAGGTGGGCATTACTTTCATATATATCAAATGAGTTTAAATGTTACGTTCAAGCAAGTTATTTCATGATAAAATCTTTGAGTTAAAGTTATTTCAAGTATTGTCTTGCCATAAAATGTTTAAATTTTAGTATGATATCTATCTGCTTTGGCTTTGCCAATGATGCAATCGAATTCGGGTCCTGAGCAGTTGATAGCTATCCTGCCAGGGCTAGTGTACACCAGTGACCGTGAGTCATCTAGCGGGTTGGCCGGTCAAGTGACCGTGAGAGGTGGCCAACTCTCCGGCACACAGTTCCAGATATGATAGATTACAAGAGAACTTAGACTGCAGTCGAACTTTAAGAATCACAAATGAATTTAGTAAGCTTGGGCCTTTTAGCGAAAAACTCCCTTGCTGTACTGTTTATGATGGCATGACAATTTACAGTTTTGAAGCATGTATTTTTATACTTAGGCAAACGTGCCCACTGAGTACTTTTGTACTCAGCCCTGCATATATTTCTAAATGTGCAGGTTGAGTAGCTGCCGATGGTGATGAAGTGACGAGCGGGACTCTTTTGTCTTATTATGTATTAATGAACTCTAGGGATACATGTCTTCATACATGTATTCAGAACCTTATTCCGCTGCGTACTCAGAAGTGTTATGTTATTTTGGCTAAGTCGGAGTTATCCGAACTTACTAGTTATTTGAGTCTATACGACGAAACCTCCGTTATATTATAAATATTCCTTTTGTTAACAATGATGAAATGCGATCCTTCCTTGTTTGATTATCCCCTTTCTACCCCGCTTCTAATCTCCCTCCATTAGTCACGGTTTCCCGGCTTAATTATCCTTAATTAGGTCCGGTCGTGACAACAGCCTTTCCTTTACCCTTCGTACGAGCCATTGTATTCAAAATACCTACAACAGAATAACCACAAAAGTTAAAGGTGAATAACAACAAAAACAAATTAAAGTATATTCATCAGTGGGGGACCATTTTTTTGCATATGTACATATCAACCAACACCTACAATTCTTTAATCAAATAGAATAAAAATATAATTCACATCCCAACACCTAAAACGAACATGAGCAGATTAGAAAATGAACAAAAAACGAACTGGAGGAGAATAGCAAATGAACCAAAACTTTACCATCGACAGCCTTTCCTTTACCCTTCGTACGAGCCATTGTATTCAAAATACCTACAACAGAATAACAACAAAAGTTAAAGGTGAATAACAACAAAAACGAATTAAAGTATATTCATCAGTGGGGGACCATTTTTTTGCATATGTACATATCAACCAACACCTACAATTCTTTAATCAAATAGTATAAAGGCCAAAACCTTTTATATTCGAACCAAAAATTCAGTCATAAAACCCAAAACATTTTATACTCTGTCGACGACTTCTATTATTCTCAAAAGTTTTTCGATATTTAGGGATAATGAATTGTTCAAATCATAAAACCCAAAACCTCTATTATTCGACCCAAAAATTCTTTTAGATTTTAGAACAAGTTGCCGGCGATTCGAGAGAGAAGATCAGAGAAAAGTTCCGTTCAAAACCCTGTATTATATTGTTCGAAAAATCGAAACGAATTGGGGAAAAAATCAGCCTTATTTTAGATCAAAGAAATCCTACCTGGATAGGCGCCGCCGTCGCCGTCTGCTCAAAGCAAACCGGGAGAAACCCTAGCTACCGTGAGAATCGTGGAAGATGAAGTGAATTTTTGGTGACTGTTCAAAACTTCTTCAAGACGGTAGATAGGAGTAAAATCCGAAACTACCTTATTTACTATAATGAGTTTTTACCCAACTACCCTTAATTCAATTAAAAACGAATTAAGAACAGATTAATTGCTAAATTAAAATTTTCGGCAGATTATATATCAACCGCATGATCTATTAAAATCTAGGGATGAGATTTATTCTCTATTCTCTATACATAGGGTCATTCTTTGTTTAACTTGACCCTATATATATATATATATGTATATATATATATAGAGTGGAGCTATAATAAAAACACATCTTTTTGTAAAAACTAAAAACGGCTGAATTCTATGTAGAACACGTATGAATTAGCTGTGTAACTGTATGAATTGCGAAAGGTCCTGAGTTCGACTGAATTCTATGTAGAACACGTATGAATTTTGCAATTCATACAGTTACACAGCTAATTCATACTTGTTCTACATAGAATTCATACATTTTAGCCGTTTTTAGTTTTTACAAAAAGATGTGTTTTCACCCTATATATATATATATTTAATTTTTCAATTAACAATTTGATCTATTTAATTCTATTGTCTCTTACAACAATTTTTTTAGAAAAATTATTAGTCATTAAACTTGTATTTTTTGAAGTTTCTCCGGAGTTTCAGCAGGAATATTCGTGCGTATAATAGTATATTCTCATTTACTTTGTTCGATGTTAAATTGGATAAAGAACTCGCATCTGCAAGACGGAGAGTTTATTCTTTTTTAGCACAAGGAATAATTTATCATGATCTTCGTGGATTGATTCCACAATATACATCTCCAGCGTTTTTTCAACTATACTTTTATGACACACGAAGTGAAATTGAGAACAAAATTAACATATATAATGCAAAATCAAATTTTGCCAGAAGCACTTGTAAATATGCTCATGGAAATTTTAGAGGTCAACTTGTATGCAAAATTCTTTCGAAGATTGAAAGATTATCCTTCAATGGACGATGTTCAGGTTCATATTTCTAAAGATGTCAACTTAGATCAACGAATATATAATTCTCCATATGTAGATCAAGTTGCAGCTATATGGGTTGAGGGAAATAATAAAAATATTTCATTGAAGCGGGATATTGTAGTTCATGCTCATTCCGATGACAAGCACATAATAAAACATTATTACGAATGTTACCATCCATTGCAATATCTTCTTTTTCCAATAAACGAAACAGGTTGACATCAAAACATTAAAAAGATTGATCCCACAGTGTTTAGTTCGTAATACAAATTTTGTTTCTACTTCTACTTTATTAGCAAAAATCATAACTGCGGGCGATATTATCTCCAATGATGAACAATGTATCTCTATTAATTATAATGTTTAAAATTAATTTTACTAATTTGATAAATTGTAGTTTTAAACTTTTCGATTTAAGTGTGTGAAAAAAAAATATACTTTGAAGTCTTTCTGTTTACAAACAATAAAAATTTTAAAATTCGTCTTACTAATTTAGGATGTTTTTCATAGATATTTTTGCATTTTTATTTAGGCATATATTTTAAATATTACTTTCTTACATTTAAATTTATTCATTAATAGTTTCATTGATTCCTTTCTAAAATTTTAATTAAAGTCAATTTAATAAATACAATTAATTAATAAAAATATTCAAAACTATATAATAATACCTATATATTTATTTTCATTGTATAATATCGCATGTGTTAAACGTGCATGGCACGTTCTCACTGCTAGTACTTTATAAATGATATCTAAATGATACTTTCAATATGAAAATAAATTATATATTATAATGACGTTTTTAATAAATGAAAATTATACTTTCATATGTATTCTCACTATTTCCATAGAGATTCGTAAAACTCATTTCTTGTTTGATCTTCTATGAGATTTCATACGCATAATTGTTGTATTTCTCCATATTTTAAACCGTAGAAACACTTGCGGCTGGAAATCACCGCATTATTGTAGGCGATGCTGTCATGTGGCTATTGAAGCTTGCCGTTGCCGTTGTATTTGTTAACGTAGGCCATTGCTTCTATCAATATTTCATATTGATTTCTTCTGAAACCGCATGTGATAAAATCTACCAAAATGAATCCAGATTTATTCAAAAATCTACCACCAGAAATCATCACCGAGATCTTCTTAAGACTACCTGTTGTAAGCATTCCAATAAGCAAATGTGTTTGCAAGCGATGGCTCCATCTGCTGGAGTTTGATGCATTTGCCAAGTCTCATTTTGCCAGATCCGCCCCCGCCCTCGTTGTTTTGGGGTTTTCAGGTGGGTTGAATGTTTTGGAATTCGAAGGCGAGCTCGATCTCCATCTCCATCTCCATCCACTCACCAACTATGATTTCCCTTACGGCCCAGCAAATATATACAGTTATAATAATGGTTTGCTTGTTCTAAGGCTGCCTCTTGATGTGCTTTGTGTGTGTAATCCGATCACTCGTGAAGTCATTAAGCTGGATCTGCGTATTTCAGACCTATCTGCTCATGGATTTGGGGCAAGCAAAATCAGTGGCCGATACAAGGCGGTCTGTTTTCACTCTAAGCACTGTGATGATAAACCGGATTGCTATGTATACACTCTTGGAACAGGATCACGGAGACGCCTTGAAGGTAATCCGCATATGACCTATTATGGTTCAGGTGCATTTGTTAATGGAAATCTCC
Organism: Salvia miltiorrhiza; assembly: GCF_028751815.1. Lineage (NCBI taxonomy): Eukaryota > Viridiplantae > Streptophyta > Magnoliopsida > Lamiales > Lamiaceae > Salvia > Salvia miltiorrhiza. The sequence continues at coordinate 41,721 of NW_026651523.1, forward strand.
ATTGGATAGCATACATGAGTAGAGAAGCGTCATCATGGATTTCTTGCTTTGATCTTGAAACAGAATGTTTTAGCTTCTTTAAAGCTCCTCCTTATCATGCTCGAAGATTTCCCTTCACAAAAGGAACGTCCATTTCTGCTTTGAACGGTTGCCTATGGTTTTGCAAGGTAGCATCCGAATACGGATATGAAAATGATGGTGGGCGATGCGAGCTTACTATATGGATTATGAAGGAATATGGAGTGGACGAATCTTGGAGCATGGAATATGTGATCCGACTTGATGGTAGCATGAGGTGGGTTGATCCCATCAAAGTTTTCGAAAATGGCGACCTATTCATGCGAGCTTACTCTCCAAGGCGCCATTTCTACTACTCTAACAAGACTAAAACTATGCAAAGGGTTGATTTGTTTGGTGCAGAGAGGGCCTCTGACTGGGTCGAGTGTGGGCTTTTCACTCGCACCTTTGTTTCACTCAAAACTTTAGGTTTAGGTGTGGAGAATGTAATCTCATTCTGATTGTTTGCTTCATTCTCATAATGCTACCATCAGCTAAATGTATGTTTGAAGATTGAGTTAGTAATTAAGCATATCATTTAGATCAAGGAAACTATCCTATATATATTATAGTTCCTTTTGGTACATTTCTTAGTGGCAATGATGCTGCTCCTGCTTGTATAGTTTGAGGGATTACCTATGTTTTTTGTGATCAATGAATCATTGAGATTGTTGTTTGTTATATATGCATTTATGCAGTGATATCTGTTATATGAAATAATTGCAATTAATTAAAAAGTAAAATAAAAAAGGATAATTGCAATTAATTATGCAAGGTTTAGGCTTCAACACCAAACATGTATTTCAATAACTTGTTTCAAAGTGTTGAGCTTGTGCAGCACACCCTCTTTTTCATGCCTCCTCTATCAATGTTAGCAAAGCCCATTATTGATGAGGATGATGTAGGCTAGTTTCTGTATTTGGAAGGCGTGAAATATATATCATGTGGTGCACGTACGATGTCCACTTCTACGCATCTTTCTCGCCTCTTGAGCTCAGCATACAGCGGGGCTTTGTTTGGAGGTACAATTAGTTTACTCTTTTCAATGAGCTCTATTCTGTAGTTGTCTGTGGAACAGTTTGGATGATGGTAACGAACAGTTTACTCTGTTCAATGAGTTCTATTTTCTAGTTGTCGGTGGAATAACTTGAATTATGGTGAAGAACATAGCAGCACACTCAGTTGGTTAGAGTATATGAGAAAGGTGGGAAATTTTTGATCTCATATTTGATCTTTAAACTCTGTTAAAGACGAAGATGAGGGATTATTTAGTCCTCCTCTTCTTCGGCTTTGATCAATTGTTTGATGTTTATATTTGCAATTTGTGATATGTTTGTGTATGAAGCTGCAGATGTGGGCAGCTAGCACGACACAGCAGTAGCAGGAGAATCCACAGTTCAACAGCTTGGACGTGCAGATGGAGATGAATGTGGAACTTTCGAATATCTCAAGCCTCTTGATAATTTCGTTTATTTGAGTTGATTTTGTGTGATTTATATTCCACTTAAAGAGTGAGATTAAAGAAATCATACTATAAAAAATAAAAATATTCAAAATCATGCAAAGTAAACAAACACTCAATATATTATTTTCCAAATGTTTGAAATTAATATAGATCTATATTTTGTAAATTCCACAAATAGGGATCAATAACTAATCTAGCCTACTCAATTTGTTTTCACACTTTACACAAACGATTTAAATTATTAAAGTGTTTTCCTTTAAATTTTTAAATTTAAATCTGAATAATATTATCAGAAAAAGTGTAGACCAATTTGAACTAGTGTTGCTGCTTGCATCAACTGACAAGTTGTTGCGCGAGAGAGAGAGTTTTAAGATACTCAAGACTATAGATCACTATCAACTTTACAATTCTAGTCATTTTGAAAATTACACGTCCAAAAACAAAAAAAAGAGCAAAACAAAAAACTTCACACTCACCTTTAACTCTAAACAGCCTTATTTATTTAAGTATCTAAATTGTATATCATCAACTTCTCTGCTGTCTCCTAACCTCATTCCTCATCTCTACTCTTCTTCTTCTTCTTTCGTGCCTTCTTTTCCTCGCTCTCTCGTACAATATCTTGTCAACAATCTCTTCTATTTTCTCGAAATATCTTTCTCTGAAGCTTCTGCTGCTTAAAAGCGTCCACGCAATGCTTCCTAATCCCACAACATATCCAAGCGCAGAAGATACATACTCCCACTCGATCTCCCTCTTCTCTCCCACATTTTCATCTTCTTGTGGCGACAAATGATCACCGCCATCACTATTACTGCAGCTTATGTTGAGATTGAAACCACACAACCCCGGATTTCCTTTGAAGGAATCAGCTAAAAATGTTTGTAACTGACGACCATTTGGAATCTTTCCAACCAGCTTATTGTAGGACAGATTCAAAAATGAAAGGAATGTGAGCCCTGCAAGCTCCACTGGTATCAGCCCTGGTAGTCGGTTTCCAGAGAGGTCGAGTGATTCAAGATTCCTCAGCTGACCAAATGAGTTTGGGATGCTTCCATTGAGGGCATTGTGGGAGAAGTTGAGAAGATAAAGTGAGGTAAGATCACCAATAGCATTTGGTATCTCTCCTCCGAAATTATTGCACGAGAAATCAATGGTGCCCAAGCCTGCCCAAATCTTATCAAGCTCAACGAACTGCCCTTTAATGGTAAGTGTTACGGTAGAGATGGACAGTGGGAGGTAGCTATTAATGTTGTTGAACGCCATTGATCTCCAACTAGAGAAGTTTATTGATTGCAGACATCCACTGAAATTATTTGATGATATATCTACAATTTGAAGCAGTGGCCAGCTCGTGTGACATGTAACTTCTCCATGGAATTTGTTGGAACTCAAAACAAGACCCCACAAGGTGGATGATAGCATGCATGGGAAAGTGTCGTTGATGCTGTTGTTCCCAACGTTCAACAACTCCAACCACCTGCAATTTTGAAGGGACTTTGGGATTTTCCCGTGTAAACTATTGTTGTTAAGATCCAAATATTGTAGCTTACAATCCTGAGAAAAGTTATCAGGGATGCGACCGCCTATGCTGTTTTGCCTCAAATTGATGCTACTAATGTTTTCAAGTAGGCAAGGTGGAATGCTGCCACTTAATTTATTGCCAGACAAGTTAAGAAGAAGGAGTTGAGTGGCACTGCAAAGGGAGGTTGGAATTGATCCACTTAAACTGTTAGTAGCAAGAGACAAGTGTGAGAGTTGAGACGCGGGGGCAATGGTAAGGTGCAACTCACCATTGAGCTGGTTAGAGTGCAAGTATAGGTATTCAAGCGAAGCAGGGATATGGTAAGGCTTTTGCAAATCTGTTAGAAGATTGAAACTAAGATTCAAATACCAGAGATGTGTTCCCCAAATCCAACTAGGTATCTCCCCACCAATCCGATTGTTTGAGAAGTCCACTTCTTCCATATCCAAATGTTTGATGAAATTAGGAAAATGGGACAAGTTACAAGAAGCTAGTCCTAATGCTTTCAGTTGGAGATTTCCATATGAAGTCGAATTGACGTTGCCAACATCTACTGACAATCTATTGTGAGATAGATCAAGTCGGGTTAGATTTGCAAGACTTGGAAAGTTGTCCAGTTGCAAAGTGCCATTAAACTGATTGTTGCTTAGATCAAGTTCCAACAATGAAGGGAGAGCAAGGAGAGAGTGGGGAATATCACCAGAGAATGAATTACTCCTCAGATGCAAATAAACAAGATTGGAAAGATATTCAAACAGCGTAGAAGAAAGTGAGCCTGTGAATAAGTTGTATGATAAATCGACATGAATCAGCTTGGTTAGGTTAGCAAAGGTGGATGGAATCGAACCCTTCAAACCGCAGCCAGGAAGAGACAAAGTGGTTAAACTTGGAAAATTGGCGAACAAGTCTGGAGGTTCTATTTCAAGATCGTCGTTAAAATCTAGTCGAAGGATGGAAAGGGAATGGAGTTGCCAAAAGGACTTAGCTAAAGGCCCAGACAAACCACAACCACGCAAGCTCAACGTGGTGAGGTTGGGTAAATATGCTGATATAATGAGGCTCCATTTTCTTCTCTCATGAGAGGAAGTAACATTTACATAATCAAGATAGAGCTCTCGAAGCCCTATTAGATTTTGGACAAGCATCTCCAGTTTCACAGATATTCTATAATCATAGGAGATATCGAGACTAACCAACCTCCTCAAGGAAGAAATCTCAGCGGGAACCTGCCCTCCAAAATCAGCATAGGATAAATTCAAGTGTGTCAAATAGGTGAGATTGTGAATACCTTTCGGAATGGGAATGAAGTTGAAATTATTGTAGGCTAGATTTAGCTTCTGCAGATGCACAAGTTTGAAGAGACTCGATGAATCCGCGATTCCACCAGAAATAGACTCATCATCGAGCTGCAAACTGACGACGTAGCCAGCAGCATCACATTCCACACCGTGCCACTTGCAGCACTCATCACTTTCATTCCATCGCACCAATTTAGTTGAAAGATAAGAATTGAAGCTGAACTCATCCTTGAGTTGAAGCAACAAGTTTCTCTGATGGTGAAGACATTGGGTGTAAGAATGAGTGAAGATGAAGGAGGAAATTAGTGTAGAAATAATGATGAAGAACAACTTTGGAAGCATTGTGATGAAGAGGCTATTAATTAATTGATGATTGTATTGTGTTTTCAACAAACTTGCAGCTGGTATGAGATATGTGCAAGTGGCTTTAAATAAAGCCACTAGAAAGACTATTGCAGTTTAGTGGGAACTCTTATTTCACTTATAATGATTTTATGAACACCACGTCATGAGAAATTTTTTATTTACACCCTCCGACTACGATCAATGTTCCCTTTTTGTCATTTTATTATGTCCACAAAAAATGTTTTTTTTTTCATTTTTAAACACTACCTCACAATACAATTTATTAATGTGAGATCCAAACTTCACTCCTCCACCACACGTTTTTAAACACTATCTCCCATAGTAACACCTTTACATAAAAAGAAATTTAATTACATTTTAGCTATTTTTTTTGTAATTTCTTATTATTCTAAAAAAAGATATAATAAAATAAAGAATAAGTACAAGCTTGGGATTAAAATGGACCATATAGGTATTTTTATTGGAACATTGGAACTTCATCGATTGAGAATCTAAAAGTAAGTACTTCAAATTAAAGAAAAACTCTACCAATTCACGGCCACAAAGATTAACGAAAAAACTATCACTAGGATCGAATGAGATCGTATGCCCTATAATTTATTGTATACACAATTTACTGTGTACTACCGTGCACTAGGCCGCCTAAAAATTAACAATAAATCCTGTCACATTATGACTAGCCATAAATAAGTCAATTAGGAAAAATAAATCTAAAGTCACATTTGCAGCTATTTTTATTTTATTATTATTATTATTATTATTATTTTATTTTAAAGTCGTTGTCTCCCACCTTATGTAATGTAGTGTGTTGACTTAATAGTTGTTACAAAGTCAATTGTTTGTGCATATATAGTCCACAAGTAGGCCAATCCGCATTGATATACTTGTGGAAAACAAAAAAAAGTGGGGAATTAAAGAAATTGCCATTGATATACTTGTGTAAGTGGTGAGAAGAAGATTTTTTTTTTTTTTTTTTGAAACATATGGGGAAGAAGACTAAATAGTTGACTTAAGATAGCGCTTTGAACTTTGAAAGACCTCGGTCAACTTGGTAGACCACGTTAAAGCCACACATATCAGTTCTATTTCTCTAAATTCCAATCATGTAGGCCTATTTGTGGAATTTACAAATATAGATTTATATTAATTTCAAAACATTTGGAAAATAATATATTGAGAGTTTGTTTGCATGATTTTGAATATTTTTATTCTCTATATTATGATTTCTTTAATCTCGATCTTTCAGTGGAATATGAATCTCACAAAATTAATCCATCTAATTAAAAAGGGATCCTATTTTTAACTATCATCGTTAATCTTCAAAAGTAAACACACATTAATTAATTTAATTTAATTTAACAATCTTAATAAGAGAGGAGTGGGGTACTATTGGATTTGGGAGGAATGGTATTGTAGTAAAAATAGTGCCAACTGCCAAAGGCATTTTCGTAATTTTTTTCCTTTTGTGACTTTTTTCTAAAATTCGACTCTGCTTTAGGGATGGCAATGAATCCTGGACCAGGTCCAAATCCTTTTTAGTGGATCTGGGCCTTGTTAAAAATGTACCCGATGTATCTGGACCGGATCTGGATTACTCCTAAGATTTGCAGATCTGGATCTGGAGCAAAAGTTTTAAGACCCAGATCCGGCCCGCGGATCTAGTGATATATAAAAAATATATAATTTAATTTTATTGTTATTGAACTTTACCCTAAAATCTATTACTGATTTATACATCTCTTTTCATAAATAATATATAATTCTATTAAAGATAATATTTTACTTATATCTTTATTTAAATTTTAGTTGTTATTATTATTATTATTTGTATTGATATTATTATTTTTCTTTTTTCAATGTCAAAATAGAAGACACATTGTTCCACTATTACTAAATATATTTCATTATAATACTAATATATTATTTAGTACTCGATTATTATATTCTTACTTATTATGAATTTTTATATTAATTTTTTATATAGATTATGATTTAGTTATTTATTTTTTAATTATTGTTGAAAGTCTAGATCAAATTCGATTTTAATTTGAGTTTATTTAAAATTTATAAATATTTTAAAAAGAAAAAAATATGGATTTGAGTCTGGACCCGAGACCCTGTGGATCTTATGGATCTGGACCTAAGTAAGAAAATGCGGATCTGGATCTGGACCAAGTAGGATCCGGTCCAGATCCGTCCCATTGTCATCCCTGCTCTGCTTTATATATCTAATCGTATTCACAAATGGGGAGGAGTATTTGTTTTTCACTTTCACCTTTTTACTCTGTTTATCTCTTATACAGTTCCGGCAATGAAAAGGAAAGGAGTTCTACCGTAAGAATCTCCCCCAAATTCAACGGTGAAAGTGCAAAGTCTGTTTCAAATTCAACCAAAAATCACACATTACACCAACAAAACAAGGAGGTGAGCTTTTATTTCGTAAACCTGCATTATCTCATTAAATTTTTTGATAAACCCTAGAATTTTTTGTTGTAGTCTTGGGGCTGGGTAATACGCTTCGTATTAATTATCACGTTTAAGAGAATTCTTACGATCACACAAGAACAAGCCAAAAGAAGATACAATTTTTCTGATGATCCCCAAAAGCAATCCTCGTCCCTATATATATGAGGGAGCAGGATGAAACTTATCATGGAAGGAAGGAAATTAAACCTAGTCTTATGGGCTTAAGCATGGCCCAACAAAATAGCTAAATAAAAAAATAGCAGCCCATTTAAGTAGTATATCGTGTGGGCCTTCGGATTTCTCTACGTGGACGACTTTGGGCTAGGCTTGGCTCTTCCTCATGCACAGTAATGGGTTGGGCCTTTTCAAGTTGAGGTTTAGTACACGGGCTCGTATCAACTCCCCAACCCTCGGAAAGCACCTTGTCCTCAAGGTGAAAATCTGGAAAAGTCTGGCGAAATGAATCGAGAGGTTCTCAGGTGGCAGCATCCGGAGGAAGACCGTCCCATTGCACTAAGACTTGAGGGTCAGGACGACCGTTGCGGAAAATGGTGCGGGTTGCCACAACAACAATAGAAACCAATTGCGGCAGACCATCCGAAGCAACTGGGAGTGGATTAATTGGAGTAGAAGCAGTACCAACAAATGGCTTGAGCAGTGAGACATGGAAAACAGGGTGAATACGACTCCCGGATGGCAAGTCCAGACGGTAAGCAACAACCCCAATTTTCTCAAGAATTGTGTAAGGACCAAAGTAACGTTTGGCAAGCTTAGGAATAGGGCAACGAGAGACCGAAACCTGGCGATAAGGCTGGAGTTTCACCCAGACAAGATCACCAACACTGAAGGAAATATCGCGACGATTCTTGTTAGCGTGTTGCTGCATGCGGTGTTGAGCCGACAATAAGGAAGCTTTCAATTCCTCTAGAAGACTATCTCGCTCAACAAGTAAAGCATCCAAGGCGTCAACCGAGGTGGAACTGGGTGTGTAACGAGGAATAACCGGCGGAAGACGAGCATATACGGCCTGAAAAGGGCTCATAAGAATGCTAGAATGATAGCTCTTGTTGTAATTAAACTCAGTCCATCCTAAAAAATCAAACCAACGAGCAGGGTGGTCAGACGTCATAGCGCGGAGTTATTGCTGCTCCAAACAACGATTGACAATTAACCTCTGATTGGTCGTCCGTTTGTGGGTGATATGTCGAGCTATGCTTAAGCGAAGTGCCGCTAAGCTTAAAGAGTTCGGACCAAAAACGGCTCATGAAGATGGGGTCACGATCCAAAATAATTAATTGATGAGGGAAAACCATGCAACTTAACCACCATCTTGTGAGTATGTATCATATGTGCGAGCTATTTCCAACAATTCAATATTATTTTCTTGAATAGTTATTTCACTCGGAACTATTTTAAGACCAAAGCTTTAAAGACATATTTCATAATCACCATCATATGCGTGATCATATCTTATAACTCTTTATGGTCTAAGGACTTCATCTAAATCGCATAAGTTATTAAAAACAAATACATTAGATAAGTAAATGCCTTTATTAATATAAATTCCAATGAGATTGAATTTACATATAAATAAAAATGACCAATCTAATTGGTGCGTCGGGTGTAACTCTTTCACTCTTTACATTTAACACTGAGTAAAGTTATCGGAATGATGAGGAGGTATTGTTTTTTAAAGAGGAACAATGCCTATAGCACGGGCCTTGGCATTGTTTTGGGTAGTCCCAATTAATAATCTAAGCTACTAAACGCCTAGATATGATAAGATCACTTTGATATCTAGGCCTTATATAAAAAAAAAAAAAAAAAGGTACAACCTATATTTCACCAAGGAGGTCTGCGATAATGAGAGCTCAAGGAATGCGGATTGGAGGATTTGGAGAAGGAGCGTCTATTATTAATTGCATATAAATACACGAACTATAATTTAATTTTTGTTTTTATCCAAATTTAATTTTTTTGGTAAAAAAAATACGTAACTTTTTATTTTTTTTTCGAATTTAACCCGAGCTCAAAGTTCGTTGACTAATAACTTTATTGTGTGAAGTCTGATGGACAATCTGAGGATACCATTAGAAAAATATTGACATTATCATTATTTTTTTTTATCGGTAAAATTAAAATTTTATTGAGATAAAAAGCAAGGCACCAGGGATGCCAATCAAAACAAGAAGGAAAGATTGAAACCCTTTGAGCACCACATGGTGAAAGGGATTCTCAACTCCAAAACTTTATAGACCTCATTCCAACTCCAAAGTCTACCCTTGATCTGTAAAACAAGTCTCTCAATATCTCAAATCTTTCCTTGAAAACGACACTCGTTTCTTTTTTCCCATAGTGTCCAAACCGTTCCCACCCATAACGCATTTAGCAATCTTCTTCCTTTCTTCTTTTTGGCAGCAGAGATGAAGGAAGTGTAATGATGGAGAGTACCTCTAGGATTTGCCGTTTTGATGTGTAACCATTGGAAGATTTGGTCCCACACCGCCGCAGCTTTCGGGCAATGAAGAAACAGATGTTCCGTCGTCTCCTCTCCAGCGACGCAGGCTTTGCATCCTCTCTCTTCCCAGCTAATTTGAATTTGTCGTCTAATATCTCTTCCCAGATATTGACATTATCATTATAATGATACTTATATTTTTTTGTTTTTTTGTCATATATTGTGAGTGGTCAATGACGTGAAAAATAATGTCATCAAACCCTATATTTTTTCTTTTTTTCGACTACTTTCGATGACCAAAATTCAGTAATTATTATTAGAAAGTTATCATTGGGATGTTTCTAAAGGTATCTTCCACCTGCACATGATTAGACTTCAGATAATCAAGTTATTGGCAACAGAATTTTAGAGTTAGACCAAATTTCAAAAAATTAAAACTTAATTTATTTTTTAACCAATAAAATAGATTTAATTAAAAATCAAAATTTTAGTATTGTTCATGTATTCATAGGCAATCAACTCCAGACAACCAAGGAAACAAAGAAAAAATAAGTTAAAAAAGCAATTTTCATAAATAAAGAAAAATGAACAAATGTTATATTTGATGAAGCTGTTGTTTAAAAAAGAATCAAGAAATTATTAAAATAAATTTAATGGGCTGAAATTGGAAAAAAAAATGTGAAAATGCGCTCAGTAAATTATTACAATAAATCCACGTTTGGTATTTAGAGTTTGATAATGAATTCAATTAATTAAATTCATTACTTGTTGTTTCATTTGGATAGTGAGTTAACCATTACTCTTATTTGAAGATAAGTCACTCACCCAATTTATTAACCCTCATAAGAGAGGGAAACAAAAAAAAGGTGAAATACAAATGGCCTGAAATGGGAAAAAGGTGAAAATGGGGCGAAAAAGTACTGGAGAGGATTTGAACTCTAAAGCCTCAGCTGGCATTAAATCCAACGCTCCACAATATATTTCATTTAAATAGCGCATTAATTATGAAGAAAGAAAAATACATAAAAAAATGTTAAATTCGAAAAAGGTAGAAGTGGGGGCCACTGCATCAGACTTGATGATGGCAATGCGAATGGGGTTTTGATGAGTGAATCCCAATCCCATCTTTGTGTTTTGGCCAATTGGAACATTCTTTTTCAACATCCTTTCGCTAGTGTTACCATCATGCTCTTTCTTACTTGTGGTTTTTGTAGGAGATTCTGACTTGGAACCTTTCTGTGGGTCATATCCAGCTTTAACAAGGAGTCCATATGCTTTTGGACCGAAACACTTTGTGATTTCACAATTGGATAGTTCTCCATACTCAATTGCAGCGCTTTGTTTTGGTCGAACAAATCCTTCCAGTGGTGGAGGCATTGGCTTTACAACATCAATCTTGGTCAATGGCATGGTAAGTCCTTCTAAAGATTTAGTGATGGGTAGTTCTGGCTTGTCCTCATGGCTATCTTCTGGCCTTTTCAAACTCTCAATTTGGACATCATTCACAACTTTTGCCTTTTTCATAAAGTACTTCGCATCGGTCAAATACGATTCAGCTTCTGTAAAGGGCTTATGATCAGCAATTATCTTCTTCACTGCGCCATCTCGACAATACTTGAAACATTGATGCAATGTTGAAGGGATTACGCCATTTTCGTGCAACCATGGTCGGCCAAATAGCATGTTATAAGATGTCTTGGCATCAATTACTTGAAACAATGCCGTTGAGTTCATATCTTCAATCAATAAATCCAACCTTATAGTGCCAAGGGCTCTTTGTCCTTCGTGGTTGAATCCCTGGATCATCAACCGACTACTTGAAAGTTCACCCACTTGAATTCCCAACTCATTAAGTGTTCTTAAGGGCAAGATATTAACCGCAGACCCTCCATCGATGAGTATCCTGTTCACCTTTTGCTCATAGGTATAACAACTCACAAATAATGGCCTATTGTGAAGTTCAGATCCAAGTTCTAAATCTTCATCAGAGAATGTTATCGCGAAGACATCCTCCTTATCAACAACATTTGATTCAACTCTATCTTCTTCTTGGCAAATTGAGTCATGCAAGATTTCAACACCATCCACCATATTGTTGGACTCAATAGTGACAAGATTGGCGGTGGACTTATCCTTTTCAAGTGATATCTTCCCATGTTGCTCTAATTGCATAACTTTATCTTTGAAGATGAAGCAATCATGTATGGGATGTCCAATCAGTCGATGATATTTGCAGTACTTTGGATCATCAGTTTATCCAGCTTCATTTGGCCTTTTCATCTCCGGCAATTCGATAAGTCCTTCTCTAAGTAGATCATCAAATATCCCGGAGACGTCAAATTCTAAGAAAGGATATTGCTTTTGCTGCATTTCTTTTAAAGTAAGCTTTCTGTACCCTGCGTCTTGAGGAGTTTTCTGCTTGTCGCCCTTGCTGTCATCTTTTCTCAAGAATTTAACAGAGGTTGCTTTTACCGCCATTGACTCTTTCTTTGGCGTCTTGTCAAAAGACTTAGCTCCTTTCTTGAATTCCTGTTTGTCCTTGAATTTGCGGGACTCTTGAAGCGGTGGTCCTTCAATTCCACTTGCAGCCATACTCAACTCCATGTCATGAGCTCTAGTAGCTAGTTCTTCAAATGTCCTTGGTTGAATTCCTCGCAAGATGTATTGTAAACCCCAATGCATCCCTTGAATGCACATCTCAATAGCGGATGATTCGGATAATCGGTCTTTGCAGTTGAGGCAGAGGTTTATCCATCTATTGATATAATCAATCACCGGCTCTTCCTTGAATTGACGAGAACTTGTGAGTTCCACCATGCTGACAGTTCTTCTAGTATTATAAAAGCGGTTAAGGAACTCGTGCTCCAGCTGTTCCCAACTATCGATCGCGTTTGACTCTAAATCCGTGTACCAGTCAAAAGTATTTCCCTTGAGTGAGCGAACAAACTGCTTGACCAAATGATCTCCATAGGTGCCAGCGTTATTGCACGTTTCAACAAAATGAGCCACATGTTGTCTAGGATTGCCCTTTCCATCGAATTGTTGAAACTTGGGAGGTTGATAACCAAGAGGCATCTTTAATTGATCAATTCTTTTAGTATAAGGTTTGGAATAGATCATGGATGACTTGGAGCTACCACTCGCCTTCATAGTTCCTTCGATGAATTCTTTGAGTTGGTCGATTTGAATGAAACCATCGAAAGAGACTTGGATGTTCTTTGAAGACGTCTTTTCTTCATGGTGTTTCTCGGATGACTCTGAATCATCGCTTTCTTCATCTTTCTCGTCATTTACTCGACTTACTTCTCCTTTCTCTAAGATGAGCTTTGAGATCTTGGCGTCTTGCTCCAATATATGCTTGTTCATGTTTTCAACAACCTTAGCTAGGCCAGCAATTTGTTCCTCCAAAGTAGAAGCGTTTGTTACCATGACGGGAGCTTCAAGAGAGTAGCTTGCGGTTGAATGCTCCTCCATTGCTGAAGCAGACTTGGAAATCTCTTTCAATTGCCTAGCTTTGCCTCGCGTGATAACACCAATATTTTCTGAAGTGATTTTTGTGGCAGCACTTGAAGCTTTGTTCGCCATTTGAATTTTCTTGAGTTGTTGTTGGTGAAGAGGAGAGATGAGAAGTAGAGAAGTCCCACCGGGCATGCCAAAAATATGTGTACAAATCCAAAATGAAATACAAAAATGTGTACAAATCCAAAATATGTGGATTGAAATGAATTTGTTGCGGGTTGCGATTCTCTGCTTTAATCCTCTGATTCTCCTCTTCAAACTTCTTCAAATCCTTGGAGGGAAATATAATTTCTTGATCTCCTCGAACTTGAATGTTGACTTGAATTTGATAACGTCAATCCAGAGGGCTTCCACCTTATTTCTGAATCAAACGTTGACTTGGATGAATTTGATGAAGAACTCTTTGATCTTCTTTGCAGAATGCCTTGATTGTTGGAGATGACTTCGTTGTAGATAATTACTCCTTCAATGCTTGAGCTCTCAAATGATTTCTGTGCGTTTTGACTCCACAAATGACCCATATTTATAGGTGAAGAATGGAGTGGGCTGCAGGCTTTGGCTTGTCATATTGGGCTTTTAGGGCTGAGGTGGCGTGATTTGATTGGCTCCTCAATATTTGTATTTATCTAAATAAAATATTTAATATTTTATGTAGACTTTCCACATGTCAATTTCTGATTGGCCAATAAATCTACATAATCAAATATTAATTATATATTTATTTAATCTTGGAATTATATTTAATTTAATTCCAAAATATAAAATAAACTATATAATTTCATATTTCATTTGTAATTTCCACACGACGGGATTTAATAGGCTATAAATTTAATTACCTACAGTTTTTATCCAAATTTAATTTTTTGGTAAAAAAAAATACATAACTTTTTATTTTTTTTTCGAATTTAACCCGAGCACAAAGTTCGTTGACTAATAACTTTATTGTGTGAAGTCCGATGGACAATCTGAGGGTACCATTAGAAAGTTATTCACATTATCATTATAATGATACTTATATTTTTTTTGTTTTTTTTGTCATATATTGTGAGTGGTCAATGACGTGAAAAATAATGTCATCAAACTCTATATTTCTTCTTTTTTTCGACTACTTTCGATGACCAAAATTCAGTAATTATTATTAGAAAGTTATCATTGAGATGTTTCTAAGGGTATCTTCGACCTGCACATCAGACTTCAGATAATCAAGTTATTGGCAACAGAATTTTAGAGTTAGACCAAATTTCAAAAAATTAAAACTTTATTTATTTTTTAACCAATAAAATAGATTTAGTTAAAAATCAAATTTTTAGTATTGTTCATGTATTCATAGGCAATCAAATCCAGACAACCAAGGAAACAAAGAAAAAAATAAGTTAAAAAAGCAATTTTCATAAATAAAGTAAAATGAACAAATGTTATGTGAAAATGCGCTCAGTAAATTATTACAATAAATCCACGTTTGGTATTTAGAGGTTGAAAATGAATTCAATTAATTAAATCCATTACTTGTTGTTTCATTTGGATAGCGAGTTAACCATTACTCTTATTTGAAGATAAGTCACTCACCCAATTTATTAACCCTCATTATAGAGGAAAACAAAAAAAAGGTGAAATATAAATGGGCTGAAATGGGAAAAAGGTGAAAATGGGGCGAAAAAGTACTGGAGAGGATTTGAACTCTAAGAGCACCCGCAACGCGGGTACTCGAGTGGCTCCTCGAGGAGAGGGAGCCGGTCGAGGAGGGCGATGCGGGGGGGAGCTCCTCGAGGAGTACCCGAGTTATCGGGTATGCTCGATAGGGGAGAATGGATGGCGCGTGCAATGCACGCGCCCAATAAAAAAAAAAAAAAAGGAAAAATTGGAAAATTCGAATTTTATTCGAATTTTGACTGCACCTCCTCGATTTGCGCACCTTTGACCGACCGTTTTCAATTTTTTTTTTTCCTTCTTCTCTTCTTTAAAAAACCCCACCTTCTCCCCACAATCTTCACACCTCTTCTTCTCCAATTTTCTTCTCTTCACACCTCTTCTTCTCCTACAATTTTCTCTGTCATGGATCCACACAACCCTTTCTACGATCCAAATTGGTGCCCCGATCTCTCCTCCGATTATCATCCCGATATGGGAGGAATCAACTTGGAGGAGAGCCCGCCCGAGGAGGAACCGGTCAGTGCTCAGCAGAGTGTCTCCCCACCAAAGAAAGGCAGCCAGAGGAAGGAAATGGCCACCAAAATCAAGCACGACAAGGCCGCTAGGTACCGTCATACGTATGCTCCCGAGCATACGGATCTCATTGTCCAAATTTGGGCGGAGGAGACCAACGACTCGATCCGTGGGACGGATCAGAAGGGAGAGGCATATTGGGGCCAGATCCGCGAACGTGTGAACCCCATCCTCGGCGTCGACCTTAAGATCAAGCAACTTCAAGGCCACTGGTCCCGGGTGAGCGCGGATGTGCGTCTCTAGGAAGCTGTTTGGGTGGAGACGCGCAACAATTGGCCGTTCGGTCATTCGGATGATATGATTCGTGAAAAGGCCCAAACCCTCTTCAAGGCTCGAAGCCCACACAAGGCCTCCTTCAATTTCTGGAACGCGTGGAGAGTTCTCCGGAACAATCCCAAGTTCAAGTCGATGTACCTCCTTGGAGACGTGCATGCCTCCAAGAGGACAAAGACTACGGAAGAGGGCGGCTTCACCACCTCGGCGTCGGGCGAGGAGATCTCTTCTGCCCGGCTCATTGGCAACAAGGCGGCGAAGGCGGCGACGAAAGGGAAAGGGAAGGCAGTAGCGTCGCATACGAGCTTGGATCCTCCACCAGAAATAGTGGAGAGGTTGGAGAGGACCGACGAGCAGATGAGGGCATTCACCGCCCAGTACCAGCGGAGGAACGATATCCGGGAGAGGGAGCTCGATATGCAGCTCCTGAACACGGATACGACGCACATGACGGACGCACAACGTGCATTGCACGCGTCCATGGTCGCCGACGTGCTCAGGCGTCGTGGTCTATCCTAGGCTTTTAATTATGTGATTTTAATGATGTTTTAAGGTTTTTTAAATTTTTATGTATTTTTTTTTAGGTGTTTTTAAATTTTTATGTTTTTTTTATGTTTTAAGTAATTTTAAATTTTATGTTTAATCCAGTATTTAACTATTACAAAAATATGCTATTTAAATTATGCAAAAAAAATTAAATGAAAAACATAAAATCAAAACTAATATTATCAAGTAGGCTATCAAGGAACCCCAATGCAGCACTACCTACTCAATAACACAAACACTATCAAGTAGGCTATCAAGGAACCCCCAATGCGGATGCTCTAAAGCCTCAGCTGGCATTAAATCCAACGCTCCACAATATATTTCATTTAAATAGCGCATTAATTAATACTCCCTCCGTCCCTAAAATAACTTCCTCTTTTTCCATTTTGGGACGTCCCCCAAATAACTTCCTCTTTCTTTCTTTCCATTTTTGGAAACCTACCCCACCACTAATAATACTTTATTTATTCTTACTTTTCACTTTTCACCACTCCCAATACTAATTATAACACTTTTCACAACTTCCAATAATAATTATATCACTTTTTTTCCACTATCAATACACTTTACAACTTTTTATTAAAACCCGTGCCGTCCCCAAAGAGAAAGCCATTTCAGGGACGGAGGGAGTAATTATGAAGAAAGAAAACTACATAAAAAAAATGTTAAATTGGAAAAAGGTGGCAGTGGGGGCCACTGCATCAGACTTGAAGGTGGATGCAAAGATAGGAACTGATTTCTTCGCTTTCTGAGATGAAAACTGGTGTTGCCATTCCTTTGCAACGATGGTTCCCAATTTAAGAAACTGGAAAGGAAAAAAGGTGCTGCTCGATCCTCCCTAAATTGTGTGATCAAATCTTTAAGAAATCTCTTTTCTGAAACCCCATGTGATGAAATATTCTCTCCTATATTATTATCTGCTCCATGAATTTGTTCAACATAAGTCTCAGATTGGAGTTTCTATTATACTCTTGAAAAACCCCTCTCAATCCATCCCAAAATGAAGCCAGATTTCTTCAAAAATCTACCACCAGAAATCATCACCGAGATCTTCTTAAGATTACCTGTTGTAAGCATTCCAATAAGCAAATGTGTTTGCAAGCGATGGCTCCATCTGCTGGAGTCTGATGCTTTTGTCAAGTCTCATTTTGCCAGATCCGCCCCCGCCCTCGTTGTTTTGGGGGATTCAGGTCAGTTGAAAGTTTTGGAATTGGAAGGCGAGCTCGATCTCCATCTCCATCTCGATCCACTCACCCACTATGATTTCCCTTACCACAGAGGAAACATAGTAAGTTGTGTTAATGGTTTTCCTATTCTAAGGAATTGTGGAGATGATGCTCTAATGGAGAATGATTGGCTTTCTGTATGTAATCCGATCACTCGTGAAGTTATTAAGCTGGATCTGCTGGATCTGTCTTCAGAAGTAGCATCTGCTTATGGATTTGGGGCAAGCAAAATCACTGGCAGATACAAGGCGGTCTGTATTTACTTTGAGTCCTATGATGATAAACTGGATTGTCATGTATACACTCTTGGAACAGGATCTTGGCGACGCCTTGAAGGTATTCCGTATGTGCACCATTTTGGTCCAGGTGCATTTGTTAATGGAAATCTCCATTGGATAGCAACCATTGGAGGAGAAGCGTCATGGATTTCTTGCTTTGATGTTGAAACAGAATGTTTTAGCTTCTTTAAAGCTCCTCCTTATCATGCTCAAGGATTGCCCTTCATAAGAGGAAGGTCCATTTCTGCTTTGAGTGGTTGCCTATGGTTTTGCAAGGTAGCATCCGAACATGTAAATGATGGTGGATGCGAGCTTACTATTTGGATTATGAAGGAATATGGAGTGGACGAATCTTGGAGCTTGGAATATGTGATCCCCCATGACCTTGATGATGGCTTGAGGTATGTTGTTCCCATCAAAGTTTTCGAAAATGGCGACCTATTGATGTTAGTGACGGTACGCTTTTCCAGGCGCATTTTCTACTACTCTAACAAGAATAAAACTATGCAAAGGAAGGCCTCTAACGCACTCGCGTGTGGGCTTTTCACTCCCACCCTTGTTTCACTCAAAACTTTAGGTTTAGGTGTGGAGAATGTAATCTCATTCTGATTGTTTGCTTCATTCTCATAATGCTACCATCAACTAAATGTATGTTTGAAGATTGAGTTAGTAATGAAGCATATCATTTAGATCAAGGAAACTATCTTATATACGTAAAAGAAAATTATGGTTCCTTTGGTACATTTCTTAGTGGCAATGATGTTGCTCCTGCATGTATAGTTTGAGGATTACCTATGTTCTAACGATGAGATTGTTGTTTGTTATATATGGACTTATGCAGTGATATCTGTCAATATTAAATAATTTCAAGATTGACTAAATAAAACAAGAAATAAGAAATTGCAATTGATTAAAACATACTCCCTCTGTTTTATAAAAATAGTCCTAGGAGAGAGTAACACGGTCTTTATAAAAGTTGTCAAGTTTGTTATGAGTGGAGAAAGAATCTCACCATAGATAGTGTTAATAATGATAATTAATTGTATTGTGAGCGGAGAGAGGATCCCACCATGTGGTAGAATAGGTAAATAAGTTAATATATGAAGGGTAATCTATTATGGGGTAGTATCCATAAATAGATTATAATTATTTTTTGTGAACACCACACAAAAGAAAATTATGACTATTTTTATAGGACTGGGGGAGTAAAATAAATAGGATAATAGTGGAACACCAGAAACTAGAATAGAGGATATCATGTGTAAGGATTAAAGAATATGTTATGTCTCTTGGAAAGAATAGAGGTTTAAAACTCTAATTTACAATCAACACTTCAACTGATTGAGGTCAGAAATTTCTATGTGCTAATTTCCTGGTAGGAGAGCACCAGTTGAGACAGTAGTTGCTCTATCTCCGCGCGCCAGTCAAAAGCGGCTACAAATTTCAAAACGCTCAAGAGATCCTCAACAAATTCCTTCGCCTCGTCACAACCACGATTCTGGAGCTATTCGGCACGGCCGTAGTGGTGAAGCAGTGGAAAGTATAATTCAAGTTCTCAAAAATTGCATTACTAGTTAACAACAAAAAGCACAATACGGGGAGAGAGAGAGAGAGAGAAAGAGAGAGAGTTTAGGTAGAGGGGGAGAGAAAAGTGAGAAGAAATTGATTAGACTTTTTAGCAACAAAAGCTGAGGATGAATGGAGAAAGAGATAAGACTTGGGGCCATGAAATTTAATCGATGGGAGGATCACCTTAACCGGAGAAGGTGAAGTGAGAATCGGCGGAATTTCGAGAGGCTAGGGTTTGAGAAACTTGGGACTGCTGGTATTTAGCCTTTTTAGGGAAAGAATAGTTCAAGTAACCCTAGGTAATATGGGCCGAAAAAGGAAACACAAATATGAAATAAGTCCCAATTAATTAGAGGATAGGACCCATTTGTTTAATTAGTTAATTAGGCGATTAACTAATTTAAAGGTAAGAGAATGGTGGGCCATGTAGGTAAAGTGTTGTAATTCAAAAAGTAAGGGAGGGTATATATGTCTAAAAAGCAAAGTGAGTAGTTAATTATTTATTAAACTTGTATATTTAATTGGGCTTAAGCTATTTCTGATGGGCTTATTATTATTTCTAGTGGGCTTAGTTAAATAAGATTATTGTTGGCCCTTGATAGTTAATTAGAAGATGGATCTAATTTATTTAATTGAACTGAGTAGTAGTTTATTAGTTTGAGCTTAATAATCTTATACGAGGGATTATTAGCTGTTAACTAAAATTTAGTTTGATTGATTAATTTATGCTATTATCCAGTCTAATTATGCATAAATTAGACATTAGATTATTTCGAAATTAGATTCTTTAAAGAAGAGGAAAAGAAGGGATTTATATTGTCCCTAAGTAAATAATTATTTATTTCATTAGTGTAAGTAAAGTTATGATTAATGCCAGGATTATGATCATCGCAGTTTAAGTCTATATTGAGATTTGTTGATAAGTTTGCAAAATAGCAACTTGTCTTCATGCCAAGATTTTCAGTAGAACCATCACCTTAAAACCAACATAAATATTCTCTAAATAAATTTCACATCATGTTCTCGTTATTTATTAGTCAGTATTTATACTGAAGGTCAAATACAAGGGAAAAGAAGTAAAGCAATAGTTCAGAATTACTAGTGTCGTCAGACCACGATCAGGTGGGCTTTCTAAACTCAAATGTGAAGTGCACACTATTTAATGATGTTTACATGAGTAAGGTTATATTAAAGTTATTGACTTGCCAAAACTTTTATGAGCTTGTATGATACCTATCTGGCACCAGAAGTTAATCGAATTTGGATCCTGTTCTATCCAGATATTAGACAGGATTAGTGTACACAAGGGACCGTGAGCCGATCAAGCATATCGGCCGGCCTAGGACCGTGAGCCGGTTTAGCGTATCGACCGGTCTAGGTCCGTGAGCTGGTTTAGCATATCGGCCGGTCTAGGACCGTGAGCCGGTTTAGCGTATCGGCCGGTCAGTGACCGTAGAAGGTGGCCACCTTCTCGGCACACAGTTATCATTGCAGATATGGTAGAGTACAAAGAAGCATGTCTGCAGAGGCATATGAAGTTCATGATATATATAGAAGTTTTACAGTTTTGGCGTGCACAGGTTATTTAAATAAAACTCCTGTGTGATGCTTGAGATGGCAAGTTCAATATATAGCTCTAAGAGCAAGCTTTCAAGTTATTCTGGCATGTGACCATTGAGTGCTTTTTAGTACTCAGCCCTGCATATGTTTTCTAAATGTGCAGGTTAAGCTGTGATGTAGATGGATGTCGGCAGAGCGAAGCTTTGAAACATAAGTACTAAATTAGGCTCAGGATTTCATGTCTTCATACATGTAATCCACTTAAGTTACTCCGCTGCAACGCTTAGTGCGTTTTACTTTATTGATGCGTTGCAAAGATTTCAAACTAATAGCTTACAGAATTATGTCACTTGATACTTAGACAACTTGTCGTTATGTATTGTGAGTTGTCTGCTTTTGAGTTTTAGAAAAGATTGTTTATGATTACCAAATATTTCGGTAAATTATTGTTTAAGCAGGTTAGTGATTTTTATTGAGATTTATTTTCTTTTTCATTTTCTTATTTTATTTTCAGTCACACTTTTTTCCCGACTTAACTATTCTCTAGCTTAGGTCGGGCTGTGACAAAGTGGTATCAGAGCAGATCATTTGCTCTGAGCCTAAATATTCCTTTGAGTCTAGTCTAAATTTGAATCTTTGGACTAGTATGAGTAATATAGTAAAAGCTCTGCGCTCCATCTCATCCAGCCTAGCCAGGTACTGGTTTTCAGAGTTTTAAAGTATCAATTTACAGTTTTGAAAGAGTTTGAGTTATTAATATTGCAACTTTGCAAGAAAGTTATTAATATTGCAATTTTGCAAGAAACTAGTATTTGGAGAAGTTTACATGTTTACAAGTGAGTGAATATGAATAACATGGTTTATTTATGAGTATCCTCTACTAGTATGAACTTCTTAAACGGATAGAGTGTTGTTCATATTTTAATACTTGTATCTTGATATGTGGGGGATTTTCATTTGTTGTATAGCGATGAAAATCTTTTAGATGATGGTGTGTACGTATATCTATACATTGGATGGATGTAGATATAGACAGTTTGATGATACAGTAGTGAGTTATGTCAGTGGCACTGTAACCTAGTACTAGTAGTGAGTTAGGGCATCACAATTAGTACTAAGAGTTTTTTTTACAACGTATATTCTCATCTTTTATATGAGAACTCGTTGAGGCAAATTTTTCCATGATATGAAATGATCAAAGTGGTCATTTACTAGGCCGTTGAGCTTTAATTGCTTAGATGGTTTAATTTTAGTATATGAGTTTTATAACTTAGCTGATTTATAGTTAAGTAGTAGTTTGACCTTATTGATGGGATGAAAGCTTAATTTTGGGGATTTGTGTATTTACTCGGCATGATGTCTCAAAGAAGCAATGGAAATCTGCCATCCGCCATGCGAATAAATTAGAAACTTACTCCTCCCCATCAACTTGAAAGAAGAATTTCGGAAGTTTTTCATCATTAAATTTTTCCTGTTTATAGTAGAGTTTCGCGAGGTTCGCTTCCTTAGATACAATGATCAAGAGTGCCTTCTTGTATGTTATTTCAACTACAAGGATCGACTGATTATTAGTGAGAGACGAAGCTGAAGATATATATCCTCGAGCGACTAGAGAATCTTATTTGGGGCCAGTTCACAGAAGTTTTTATGAAGAATATATTTTCTTAAGCCGTCGTCAGTAAAAAAAAAAGACGAAATTTAGCAATTTAAAGCAAGGCAAGAAGACCGTAGCTGAATATGATCGTGAGTTTTGTGACATATCTCGATATGCGTCTTATAAGGTTGACATAGATAATGGTTGTAACTTCTCATAAGGTTTTCGAGGTAGCACCTTTACTTGTTGGCAAGCCAAACATTTTTCTACAACCAAAGCTATATTTCATTTCCTTTCTTTCCACCAAAGTTTTGTTTGAGATCTTGATACATTTTAGTGTTTCGTGGGTATGCAATATCTAGCATACATGAGCTTCACTTGTGATTTCATTTCTCAACTATTCATTGTTGAGTATACATAATCTTTTCTCAAACAAGATAGCTTTGCCCCGAGCTTCTTGGTAATTATCGAACCCTTCTATTCCTTACCCGTAATTTTTCTACCTGTCATTTTCTTTTGTTACTGTAAGAATTTTGATTCTCAAATCATGAGTTATTGTTAACATTGGAATTACAGCTTCTATGGTTTGCTGTGGTAGAACCATTTGTAAATTTAACTTTCAAATCCTTGATGAGAATTTTTCTTCATGGGTAAGGAGAAATCCTTAGTTAACTTAAATTTTTCTACTCAAGGCATCCACTACTATATTGGCTTTGCGTGGATGATAATTAAAATTTTTCTACTCAAGGCATCCACTACTATCTTAGCTTTGCGTGGATGATAGTCCCTTATTAATTCGAGCTATATTTTTGCCTCATACTTAGATCTTTTTGCTCGAATAAGTATTTTAAATTTTTATGAGGTGTATCAATTTTACATCTCGTTTCATAATACTATTGTTGCTAGCTCCAAGTTGTGTTGAGCAATTTAGTTCTTGCGGTCTAAGTTTTCATGACCAAACAATAATTCTTTCACTTTGCAACAATGCTCAACCACGTCCATCTTTGATACACATGACCGATTTCATATGGTCTTTCAACTTTGGAATTCAGCCAAATTTTAAAATAGCCTTTCATGCATCCACAAATAGATGGACAATATGAAGAAACTATTTAGACATTGGAAGCTATGATGTAGACTATTGTACTAGAGCGAAGAAGTGCCTGCTTTTGGGTGGAGACACTGGCAATCGTGGGTGATTTCGGGTTCTAAAACTCTCTTTTCAAATAAGACTTGTCTTTTCCTCAGTCTAAAAGGAGCGAATTCCCCGTCGGCACGGGCAGGAGACAGCCATCTAAAAGGTGCATCACGCGTACCAGAGGCCGCATTATGCACTAGATTGAAGAATGAATTGAGAAAAAGCTTTGCTACTCGTTGAATTTGCCTACAATAATAGTTTTCGGGCAACAATTGGTATGGCGTCATATGGAGCTCTTTGTGGAAAGAAAAGTTGATCTCCACTCTATTGACGTGAGATAGGTGAAACAAAAGTGATAGGACCTGATGCAGTTGAAGAAATGATTACGCTTATCCGACAAATTCGACAATTGCTCAAGGAACCTAAAGAGCGACATAAACTATTGCAGATACTCGTTGATTTGATTTGAATTTTTGAAATAGGGGATGAAGTTTTTCTCAATGTTCCGCATTCTAAAGGTGTGCACAAGTTCGATGAAAGAGAAGTATCTAGAATTATTTGCTGATGTAGTCAAATTTCGAGGACGAAATTTTTTTTAAGGGGGAGAGGATGTAACACCCAGCATTTTCACTGCAGTATATATATTATTAATATTGTTTTCTATGATTTTAAAGAAGAAAGAGAAGTCTCAATTTTTATGCAAAACCTGAACTTAGTTATTTAACGAGCAAATTATATCGAGATTTTTAAAATCATAGAAGCCCGAGTATTTCATGATTTTAAGGTTGATAGGATTTTATGCAAAAAGCCCAACAATTATGGATAAATGGGCCAAAAGTTGTGTAAGAGTAGAAAGCCCAATAGTTATTTTGGGCTGGAGTAGTCGAGCCCAAGTTATTATATATGAATTCAGTTTTAAGAGGAACCCAATAGCTGTTATTGGCCCATAAGAAGCCCAATTTCATTAACCCAACTCTTATCCTATCTTGAATGGATTGATCAGATCAAATTGGCAACATTTGTCTTGTGAAGAAACAAGATTTTTGTGATAATAAAACACGTAGCATGTAAAACAACAAGTATCTCCAACTTGTGACTCAGCCAATTGCTCAGACCGACTCAAAATAGTATAAGAAGAGAGGAGTTGAGCGTGAACCAAATTTTTCCCCATTCTGCAAATTCCAAACAGCAAAGCAAATATCCATCCAAAACATAAATCGTCCCCAGCAGTTGATCACAACACGCAAGCAGGTAGTATTCTTCCTATAACTCGGTAATCACTCATAGATAGTAATCAAGAATAGTAGAGATAACATCAATTTTCTTTAACACTTACAGCATACATTTAGTTACAACAGTTAATTCAATAATAAAAGGCAGAGTCTTTAAAAGGGAGTCTTGGGCTGTAGATGAACTGCCGATGAAACCATCTCAAACCATCTTGAATCACCGATTCCTGGAACAGAAAATAGTTTGAGATTTATTAGTTTGTGATGTTAAAACTGAAATAGAAATTAGATTAGAAGTTTGCTGGAATGAGATTTTGAATTGGGAAATAGAGAAGAGGGAAGGAAGAAGGAGAAGGGGGGATTAGCAGCCGCAGCCGCGAGCCACCACAGCGGAGGCATGGCTGGCGGTGGTGGCCGCCGGCGCTGCCCGCGCCACGGCGGCCGCCGTGGCTGCCGACAGTCGAAAGAAAGAGGTGAGTGGAAGATAGTGAGATAGAGTGTGAGATAGAGACAGACAGCAGGAAGAAGGGAGAAAGGCAGAACGAGCTAGAGGGAGAGAGGAGCGGGGCAGGCGGCGGCGAGCACCGGCGCTGCAAGCGCCGTCGTGGCTTGCGGCGGCCGCCGCGCCCTGGAGAGAGAGAGAGAGAGAGAGCAGAGACAGAAGTAGAGAGAGAGACAGGGACTTACCTGAGTCAGAAGAGGCGGCGGCGTGACAGAGACAACGGAGAGGCAGCACTCGCCGGAGGGGCGAATTTCAGAGGGGAAAGGGAGGCAGAAAACCCTAGAAATTGGGAATCTTAGAATTAGAGAAGGAAATAAGGAATAGAGAGGAAGGAGAAGATGAGGAGCCGGCCTCGCGGCCGGAGGCGGCAAGGACCGGCGAAGTTGCCGGCTGAGAAAGGGAGCGAAGGGAGAGAGAGACGCGGTGAGTGAGAGAACACGGGGAGAGAAAGAAATCTGATTTTCTTAACTTTGAGAAGAAGATGGTGGATTTAATTATTTATTAAACTTGTATATTTAATTGGGCTTAAGCTATTTCTGATGGGCTTATTATTATTTCTAGTGGGCTTAGTTAAATAAGATTATTGTTGGCCCTTGATAGTTAATTAGAAGATGGATCTAATTTATTTAATTGAACTGAGTAGTAGTTTATTAGTTTGAGCTTAATAATCTTATACGAGGGATTATTAGCTGTTAACTAAAATTTAGTTTGATTGATTAATTTATGCTATTATCCAGTCTAATTATGCATAAATTAGACATTAGATTATTTCGAAATTAGATTCTTTAAAGAAGATGAAAAGAAGGGATTTATATTGTCCCTAAGTAAATAATTATTTATTTCATTAGTGTAAGTAAAGTTATGATTAATGCCAGGATTATGATCATCGCAGTTTAAGTCTATATTGAGATTTGTTGATAAGTTTGCAAAATAGCAACTTGTCTTCATGCCAAGATTTTCAGTAGAACCATCACCTTAAAACCAACATAAATATTCTCTAAATAAATTTCACATCATGTTCTCGTTATTTATTAGTCAGTATTTATACTGAAGGTCAAATACAAGGGAAAAGAAGTAAAGCAATAGTTCAGAATTACTAGTGTCGTCAGACCACGATCAGGTGGGCTTTCTAAACTCAAATGTGAAGTGCACACTATTTAATGATGTTTACATGAGTAAGGTTATATTAAAGTTATTGACTTGCCAAAACTTTTATGAGCTTGTATGATACCTATCTGGCACCAGAAGTTAATCGAATTTGGATCCTGTTCTATCCAGATATTAGACAGGATTAGTGTACACAAGGGACCGTGAGCCGATCAAGCATATCGGCCGGCCTAGGACCGTGAGCCGGTTTAGCGTATCGACCGGTCTAGGTCCGTGAACTGGTTTAGCATATCGGCCGGTCTAGGACCGTGAGCCGGTTTAGCGTATCGGCCGGTCAGTGACCGTAGAAGGTGGCCACCTTCTCGGCACACAGTTATCATTGCAGATATGGTAGAGTACAAAGAAGCATGTCTGCAGAGGCATATGAAGTTCATGATATATATAGAAGTTTTACAGTTTTGGCGTGCACAGGTTATTTAAATAAAACTCCTGTGTGATGCTTGAGATGGCAAGTTCAATATATAGCTCAAGAGCAAGCTTTCAAGTTATTCTGGCATGTGACCACTGAGTGCTTTTTAGTACTCAGCCCTGCATATGTTTTCTAAATGTGCAGGTTAAGCTGTGATGCAGATGGATGTCGGCAGAGCGAAGCTTTGAAACATAAGTACTAAATTAGGCTCAGGATTTCATGTCTTCATACATGTAATCCACTTAAGTTACTCCGCTGCAACGCTTAGTGCGTTTTACTTTATTGATGCGTTGCAAAGATTTCAAACTAATAGCTTACAGAATTATGTCACTTGATACTTAGACAACTTGTCGTTATGTATTGTGAGTTGTCTGCTTTTGAGTTTTAGAAAAGATTGTTTATGATTACCAAATATTTTGGTAAATTATTGTTTAAGCAGGTTAGTGATTTTTATTGAGATTTATTTTCTTTTTCATTTTCTTATTTTATTTTCAGTCACACTTTTTTCCCGACTTAACTATTCTCTAGCTTAGGTCGGGCTGTGACAAAGTGGTATCAGAGCAGATCATTTGCTCTGAGCCTAAATATTCCTTTGAGTCTAGTCTAAATTTGAATCTTTGGACTAGTATGAGTAATATAGTAAAAGCTCTGCGCTCCATCTCATCCAGCCTAGCCAGGTACTGGTTTTCAGAGTTTTAAAGTATCAATTTACAGTTTTGAAAGAGTTTGAGTTATTAATATTGCAACTTTGCAAGAAAGTTATTAATATTGCAATTTTGCAAGAAACTAGTATTTGGAGAAGTTTACATGTTTACAAGTGAGTGAATATGAATAACATGGTTTATATATGAGTATCCTCTACTAGTATGAACTTCTTAAACGGATAGAGTGTTGTTCATATTTTAATACTTGTATCTTGATATGTGGGGGATTTTCATTTGTTGTATAGCGATGAAAATCTTTTAGATGATGGTGTCACATCCCACTATCCCAATGACGGGTCAACAGGGGTTATGACTTGGGGTGAACAATAAGAAATGAAAATGGACAATTACTTAACATTAAAGTATATGAAAATGTCACTCATAGATAAAATGCTAGGATCATATATGATTATTTGGATACTTATAAAACATACACATAAATGAGAACTGATTAAGGTGGGTTACCCAATAACACGTATAACAACTTCATAACATAGAGCTATCCTAATCAAAGTGTTTTGCAGCGGAAAACGTGTGAGATATACATATAAAGATGTATACTCAAGGTTACATTTCTTGAAATGTCAAAGGAACACCCGCTCAACATCATTCCATTCCATCAGCTGCTCAACCTGCACATTTAGAAATACATGCAGGGCTGAGTATAACAATACTCAGTGGGCATAGCCGAAAATACATTCATGCATAACATATATATAAATTGAACTGCCATAACAGTAACACACAGGGGTTTTCTTGAAAGACCTGCGCTTACTAAAACATTTCTTTCATTTTCATAAAGTCGATCGGCCGATCATTTTCCTTCATATGATCCATATCTGTTCCTTTCTGTCACGCGCCGGGAAGGAGGCCTCCTTACCACGGACGCCAAGACCGGTCGCAAGCGACTCGCGGTCTCCATGAGTGTACACGTTAACCCTAGCTAACGACCTTTGTCTAGCATAGGATCCCAATTGGATTTCCTTTAAAGTTGGCGAACCAACACAGATAGGATACATATAAAAACATAAACATTTTTGGCAGTCAATCATTTCATAAACATTTCATTTCATTAAACATTTTCATTTTCATTTCATAAGAGTCATTTATCATTTGGGCATAATAATAAACTGAAATTAACAGTTAAAATCATCTCATGCATATATATTCGTATATGAGGCCTACGTCACGCAGGGGATCTCTATATACGTAGTAAAAGTAATGCCCACCTGTATAGGCAAAGCCTGTCGTTTAACCTTATCTCTGAATCGGAATAGCAGTGCTAATCCTTCTGATGCTCGAAGCCTACAAGAAATCTATTCTCAATAGGTCTCCTTGTATCTAATCTTAAGTCATGGTGTAGTGCTTAACATTCTATGATTCACTTAGCCGGGTTTTCAAAATTTAATAAATAAATACTTGAAAATATTTCTCTTGAGTTAAGAACACCAACAATATTCTTACTCATCTTTCTTTAATAATTGGAATTATAATTAAAACCAATTAAATCTTTTATTGCAAGTAAAAATGCAATTTCATGTCATGCTTAGCATATAATAAGTAATTACTTAAAATATGCACATAATAATAATAATATTATTATACTAATTATCCTTTAAAAATAATAATTAATTAAACTAATTAATAGTTCAATTAATTAATATAAGTGTAGTCCATTTAATTAATAGAAGGCAGCCCAAAATTTTAAAGGAATGAAGGCCCAACTATTAATTAAAATTGAGTCCATGTTAAATAAATAAAATCAGCCCAAAGTTTTAAATAAATAAGGGCCCAGCTAAGATTTGAAAATGGCCCAAGCTTTTAAAAATCGCAGCCTAATCTAATTAAAATCCGGCCCAACACTCAAACCCACAATCTTACTCAGCCCAAGTGAAAATTAAAGTATAGGCCCATCTGCAAAACCCAACTCTTAAGCCCAAACCTAACCCATCATTTAACACCCTCACACACACAATCACACGCATATACTCACACACACAAAGCTGCGCGCAGCAGCACGCCTTCCCCCCCTTTTCTTCCTTCTCCGGCGGCGGTAGAGTCGCCGGCCGCCGGCCGCTCGATCCTTAAACCTCTCTACCTCGTCCTCTCTCTCGTTCCTCGCTCACCGAACGAGCACGCACACACTCCCACAAACTGAGAACGCCGCTGCATCTCTCCGAAGTCCGGCGGCCACACTGGCTAGCGGAGCTAACCACCGCCGCGTGCCCGGCCCCTGCCTCTCTTCCTCTCACTCTGTGTCGGACGGACGACAGCAACCAGCCATCGCCGACCGCCTCTAATCCCCACCTTCAGTCTCCACCTCCCTACCCTCTGACTTTCGGCGACTGCACGGCTGGAAGACCGCCGCCGCCGATCCCTAGCCCTCAAGCTCTCTCCCCGACTCGACACGGCAGTTCGAAAACAAAGAATAAAAACAGAGCTTCAATTTCTACTTCTTTTCTATTTAGAAAACATGCTTCATGTATGTATGTATATGCACAGACGATAAATAAACATCATTGAGTTTGGGTCTTGTTGTCATATGCAAATTTATATATAATGGAATCAGTGTATGTGTTATGGGTTCTAACTTGAGTTTCTGTTTCAAAAGAAGTGCTCGAGTCATAGAAATAACCTTGTAGGTGTGGAATGGAGTCTGTTTCTATTTGTTGTGTATCTGCAAAGAATTCATGAAAAATGTATGTAGTCTGATATGGTTTGGGATTGTGTAAAGAATAAATGAAAGATGTATAAAGAAAAGGTGAAACCTTTGTGAATGAATGATACTGGTTTTGATTGCTTCTATTGATGAAATCGGCGTTGCTGTTTTCTTGAGAACTCAAAGATTGTATGGATGGATGGGTTCATGTTCTGATGTTTGATTATATGGCTGGCAGTTGGGTTTTACAGTGGTGATGTTAGGTGTAGTGGAATTTGAAAGTGGAAGCAAAAGAAAGTGGACAGCCTAAAGCAAAAGAAATTTGATAAAGATATGGGAGATTTGATTGTCTGCATAAAGACATGTATGAAAAAAAATAATCATGATATAGGGTGGCTAAAGACATGTATGAAAAAAAATAATCATGATATAGGGTGGCTATTAGGAACATAGGGTATGGTGTGAGATGCGGTGTTGATTGAACTAATAAAATCCCTCAGGATAAAATATCGGGACTGTAATAAATACTTCAGGGTTCGCTAAATAAATATCGATCTCGTGAAAATACTTGAATGCTAAATTAAATAAATATGCAATGCATATAAATTTAATAACTAAATTTACAAATGTTTTTGTAAATCATTTTTGTTGGAATTAAAAATAAATTCTTTTTTTCATTCCGGCGTGAATCATCTTAAATCTAAGTTCAAAATTATTCTAAACTTAGCTCGAGGAAACGGGGTATTACATTCCTCCCTCCTTATAAAAATTCCGTCCTCGGAATTGCATATCTGGTATTCTATCTTGTGATACTAGTCATTCGTTTCATTCATCTCTTTTGTGGCCTTTTCCATCCTGTGATGGTTCCACTACATGACGATAACAATATTATTGTCTCGTAAAACTTGAATCTTGCGATCAAGTATCTGGACTGATTTCTCATCACAACTTAGGTCCTGGCTAGGACTACTTTATCTTGCTTAATCACATGCTTTCTTAATTGCGAGGTGCTATACGTATTGTATACATCCACAATGCTTGGTGGCAGAGCCAACTTATAGGCTACAAAGACCTAACTTATCTAGGGTCTCAAAAGGTCCTATATAACGGGGTCGTAACTTGCCCCTCTTTCCGAAACGTATAACTCCCTTTGAGGGAGAGACTTTGAGGAAAACTCGATCCCCAATATTAAATTCTAATTCCAATCGGCGTTTATCGGCGTAAGACTTTTGTCTATCTTGAGTTTCTTTGATTCTTTGCTTGATGTGGTCGACTTTCTCAATCATCTGTTGGACCAGTTCAGGACCTAACAACATTCTTTCACCCACTTCATCTTAGTAAAGTGGTGAACTACCTTAATTGTTTCCTTCGTCCTAAGTCACCTTCTCAGATTTGACTAGGGAATTCTAATATCAAACTTTTCTCATCATCTTGGTAACTTTCACTTTAAAGATTAATGACACTCCTTCTGCCATGTAAACTCATTTTCTCATTTCCAAATGATTATTTAATGGGGGTTTCTAAGTTTCTATTGTGGTGGCGTTCCAACTTTATTCTTGCTGTAGCTTCTGGCACTTTAGCCAAAGCATTCACTCTCTTAACTTGAGCCTACTAGCCTTGGGGTTGGGTTATACCTTAAGTTTAGTTCTAGTGCTTTCCTTCCATTTCCTTTTTCTTTACCTCCATCTTGAGGTGGTGTACATATCTTGTTTGTGCGTGAACTTTTTCCTTCTCCAATTTGTTGTAGTGACTCGGTGGTGAGAGTCTCGTTCATTGCTTGTTCCTTCATAATATCTCCTTAGTTTACTAGGGAAATTGAAAATCTCATGCCGCGATTCATTTACGAACTTCTTTACGCATTTCTCATTATTCATTTATAAATGACTTAAATAAGCATTTTAAACTCCATTAAAAAGGAATTGATTTAAAACATTTTAATCCTTTTAAAATCCATACTCATAAAGCCTTAACTCATGCTCTATCTCATATTCTATCTCTTTACTCATCTCTATATAAACTCTCCACTCATCTCCAATCCTTAAGTTCAAGGATAAGTTTCAAGAAAATCATGGTACTAAGTCTCGATTTATCTCTCATATAAGGCTCGTCCAATCTCATTCAACACATAGACAACACAATCACATAAGGCATATAAGAAAACACAATCAAACATTATCAAAACATGCTCTGTTTTTACACTGACTCAACTTCAAAATCTATCCTGTTCTTACTTCGACACCTCCTGGACTCGAGACTCATACCAAAAGAAAGGTCTTCGAGTCTATTTTCATATAAAAAAAATAGAGTCAAAAACTCCAAGTATTGTAGGAGATATGACTGTTTTACTACAGTCTACCATATTCGGCAGTTTTGAGCAATCGAAAACTTGGATTTTTGAAAAATAGTAAATGTTGTCAAACTGAGCTCAAATTTTGTGGATATCTAGCTAACACAATAAGATTAATACCATAAAATTTTGGAAAGCTATATCACACAGGAAGCTACTGAAATGAATGACTCTTTCCCCTGCTCTCTGAAACTCTCGGTAGTAATGTGCAGTTTCGGTTTTGTATTTTATAAAAATAGTAAACGAAGTCCAAATGACTTGAAATTTTACCAATGTTCTCAAGACTCATGTAGAGACTTGGTATAAAATTTTCAAAGCTTTTTGACATTGAAAAACCGTCGATCACAGTAGGTCAGTAGGCCTACGAAATTCACCAAAATCTCATCTCAAACTCTTAAAATACTCAACTCAACATTCCTTCAAGGAAACTCATCAAAGCTCATTTTAAACACATATAACACTCACAAACATTCAGGCACATTATAATGCTCATCATACTCAAATCTTGACTCTCTTCTTACATCATAACCTCAAATCTCTAGTAAAACGTTTCAATGAACGCATCATTAAAATTCTCTTTTCATTTTCATGCACAAAATTACTCAATTATTCAAACATGATCTCATTCATCATATAACTCATTATACACATATAGATACACATGTATGTCATCTTCTTCCTCAAACTAACACTTTTCATTTCATTCAAAATTCTCAATTTAATCATGCCATAGTCCTTTATAAAGTCCAATTAGCATATAGACATCATTAATCCAAACATTGATCTCATAATTCAAAAATACCCAAATCCTAGTAATCTAAACTCAAGCAATTTCACATATAATCAACAATTAGCGAAATTAACCTTTAACTATCATTACTATCATGCTTATTATCAATTATCCTTAGCCAATTCAAATAATTAGCACATAAATCAAAAAGCCCTATTTTATATCTAACTAAACTTTTTGAAAATTTACAAACATACATAAATCATTAATCCAACCTTAGATTAATCAAATTGAGTCATTTAATAGCACATATAAGACATCAATTCATCAAATCTCATCATCAATAAAAACTTCCCAAATTTTAGCAAACTAAACTCTAATGAAAACTCACGTATCAACGTAAACCCTTAATAAAAGCATGACAAGCGTTCACATAATGATCATAAAGTAATTAGACCTCATTTTACCAATCATCAACCTCTCAATATATGAAAACTCAAAAACTCATATAAACTAAACTAAGTCAAAATTTTATTTAGCCAACAAAAGACCTAGTCAAACATAATTAGACACTAATATCATGCTCAATTACATATATCCTAAACCAAAATCACTTAGATAACACATAGGCAAAAAGTCCTAATTTTTATTAAACTAAACTCTTTGAAATTTTATAACACACATGAATCTTTAATTTAATCATAGATCCATCAATTTTAACCATTTAAACTCGCATATAATCCATCAATTACAATTTAGGGCATAGATACACATGTCCCTAATTTTATTAAATTAACTCATCTCAAATTCATCAATTGACATCAAATAATCAATTTACTCCATCAATCATCATCATAGAAATCACATAGACTCATTCTCATCATCAATTCATCATTTAACACATCAACTCACCAATTCCAATTTTTTGGTAAACTAAACTCAATCGACTTTCACATCTCAAAGCATATACTTTCACAACACACATCAATCATAAACAAACACCACATAGACCTCATTTTTCACCCCAAATCAAGGAAAGAAAAAAAAAATTTTGAAGGGTAAAGACCCATTTTTTGAAAATTTTAAGAACAAGGGAGGGGTGATTTTCTTTCTTCAATCTTTCGAGAATACTCACGTACAATATCATTCAAGCAAGATTTATGGAATACATGATCACTTACCCAAATTTCTCACCAAAACTCACACTTTCTCACTCTAGCTTGGAAACCTTTCTTCAATGATCCTCTTGAATTCAAGTAGCTAGGATGTTTTTATGTAAGATTTAAGAGTGAAATTGAGGTGTTTGGTATAATTTTTTTTTTTGGAAGCTCCGAAGGTCTCTACAATGGATGAAAATGGAGGAAAGTGAGAGAAAGAGGGAGAGAGGTGTTGGTCGAAAATGATGAGTGAGTAGTGAGAGAGGATTTTGCAAGATTGTAAATGATCTTGTGATCTTTAAAGAGGATTTTGTAATCTTAAGGAAATATTGGCAATTAATGCCTTGATCTCTCTCTCTCTAATCTCTACACTCTCTCAATAATCTCTACACTTGGCAAATTGTGGTATTTAGTCACATGGTAGGGAAATTAAAGTAATAGTGTGAGAAGGGTGATCAAAAATAAATCACAAAAACTATGGAAATGTACTAATTAATAAAATACCAATACATAATTATTCATGTGACCACATAAAATAATTATAGCACTAATATTAGTGCACTCACTCAATTATAATATTCCTCTCATAGGAAAAATAATTTTAAAACAAAATATATGCTTGGAAATATTTTCATTAACCGGCATTCTTTGATTTCTCGGTAAAAATAAACTGCACTTGCTTTAGAAACTTAATTAAAATTTCAAGTGCTAATATCCTCAAATAAAAATCATAATAACTTGCTCACAAAGACATACGTAACAAAACTCACATAATCAATCAGTCACGTAATTTCACATAATATCACGTCAAAGCAGTCGGCAAACACAGACAAACTAGACGTCTCTCCGACCGATTTTTTTTTTTTTTTTTTCACTCTTTCTTTCTCGACTCTATTTCCAACTCATTATTCCTATTTTCTTAATAGGACAGTCAATCTCTCTGACATCTCAGTACTCTCAATAGTGTTAAGACACTATCTCAATCATAGGGAAAAGTACGGGGTGTTACATGTACTATCAAATTTAGATAAAATTCATGACTTCATGCATAATTTAAAATTCATGTGGCTCATATAAATACACTTAACTCACCAATTAAAACTTATGCACCACATTTATAAAAATTTTCTTTAACTAAGCACATTAAAACACATATATAACGATCAAATCACATCAGATAAATCAAACCAGTTTTTATTATTAATGGATGCCGAACCCTAATTATTAATAATAAAGCCCTTAATCAGGGATTAAAAGTCGGGGTATGATATACTATCCCCTTTAAAAGAAATTTCGTTCCGAAATTTGTACCACGGGAAATAATTATGGGTATTTCTCCTTCATGCTAAACTCGAGTTCTCACGTCGCCTCTTCTTGATCATGGTGCTTCCAAAGAACTATTACTAAAGGTATCGACTTATTCCTTAGTACTTTAACTTTCCGATCTAGAATAGATTCGGGTCTCTCCTCATATCAATTGGATTCCTAATTCCAATTTATATACATGAGATTTACTTGAGAATAAGTTCCCTCGTCCTTTTGCGGCGGTTCATTACTCCTACCTCATTCCTAGGGCTCATCTACGGAGTATCCTATTTTCCAAAGATCAAAATGGTCATCAACCCATTTCTTGTTACCTATCACATGCATAACACTTTCTTATGAATCTATCTTAAAACTATCATAGACCAATTAACTTAAGTCCTCGTACTCGAACACTATATTACGGTCTTAGCTTGAACTCTGAATTTCTATCATAATGAGTGGTCGATATCATTTATAGGACAAAGACTAATAATCTCAACTAATTACAATGAGACACAATTATACGAAGCCATAATTTGGGTAGTATACTACATCGGTAGACTAACACTTCTTGGTCTTATCAAACAAGGGAATCTATTATGACAACTCACGAGTTGCAAGGCTCAAACTCAACACAACATCAAAGCAAGGTGTTGTAGAAATTGTTCAAGAGAATCAAAAGAATGACCAGAGGGTATGAAATGATTAACTACTAGGTCGAACAAAATGACCTCGAGTAAGAACCCATCTGGCTTTTCAACCGAAAGTTGAAACACATGGGTTTTCAACCCAAAAGACGTCTACTGAGATTTGGATCATGTGGACTGGCCAGGTCCAACATCATCACCTCCCAGTCACACGGGAAACATCGTCCCGAACTTGGAGAGCCATGAACATACTATACATAACAAAGCATAAGTTCATCATGACAACTAAACTTATCTTAAGGTTCCTTATCCTATTGATCTCAAACCCCAAACCTCTTTTAAGACATATACACACAGACATACGTGCACAGGCAAAACACACTATTCTTAAAATCTATCGTGTAGCAAAAGTCGATTCGATGTTCCGTCGCACTTGAACATCCGAACGTAGAGACTATGGTTCAACCTTTGATGCAACGTTTACCTTGAATTCGTCTCGTATTTTCATTCTGTGCTTTCCTTTACCTCGTACATATCTTTTCATTCCTCTTTGTAGTTCAAAAGAACCATCATTTTCTTAAGGGAGCTGAGACGTTCTAAGTTCTCTTTCATTCTTCTAAATCATTACCTTAAGAATCTAGATTGTAGAGATATCCTACTAATCTAGTAGTCTATGTTCTTTTGAAATTGTGATCATGCATCTTATAGCAATCTATGTTCTCTGGGAAAACATATGTCACTTTTCTATCATTCATCTGATCATAACATCATAGACTGCGAAAATATGCCATGAAAGGCAAAACATTCAACATTTCATCATAACATGCTCTTCACATAAACATATTCATGAAGCATTTTAGAACATTAACATCTTTAAAACGTTGAAACTGCAGTTACCTTCTTTCCTTGATTGAGCACGATGCAATGGAGTGTTGAGCGGTGCCATATGAACCCATGTAAGTATAAAGAATCCAACTAAACTCGACTCTTTAGAATAAGGTTTCTAGGGCCAGAGCGAACGAACCTCTCTGATACCACTCTGTCACATCCCACTATCCCAATGACGGGTCAACAGGGGTTATGACTTGGGGTGAACAATAAGAAATGGAAATGGACAATTACTTAACATTAAAGTATATGGAAATGTCACTCATAGATAAAATGCTAGGATCATATATGATTATTTGGATACTTATAAAACATACACATAAATGAGAACTGATTAAGGTGGGTTACCCAATAACACGTATAACAACTTCATAACATAGAGCTATCCTAATCAAAGTGTTTTGCAGCGGAAAACGCGTGAGATATACATATGAAGATGTATACTCAAGGTTACATTTCTTGAAATGTCAAAGGAACACCCGCTCAACATCATTCCATTCCATCAGCTGCTCAACCTGCACATTTAGAAATACATGCAGGGCTGAGTATAACAATACTCAGTGGGTATAGCCGAAAATACATTCATGCATAACATATATATAAATTGAACTTCCATAACAGTAACACACAGGGGTTTTCTTGAAAGACCTGCGCTTACTAAAACATTTCTTTCATTTTCATAAAGTCGATCGGCCGATCATTTCCCTTCATATGATCCATATCTGTTCCTTTCTGTCACGCGCCGGGAAGAAGGCCTCCTTACCACGGACGCCAAGACCGGTCGCAAGCGACTCGCGGTCTCCATGAGTGTACACGTTAACCCTAGCTAGCGACCTTTGTCTAGCATAGGATCCCAATTGGATTTCCTTTAAAGTTGGCGAACCAACACAGATAGGATACATATAAAAACATAAACATTTTTGGCAGTCAATCATTTCATAAACATTTCATTTCATTAAACATTTTCATTTTCATTTCATAAGAGTCATTTATCATTTGGGCATAATAATAAACTGAAATTAACAGTTAAAATCATCTCATGCATATATATTCGTATATGAGGCCTACGTCACGCAGGGGATCTCTATATACGTAGTAAAAGTAATGCCCACCTGTATAGGCAAAGCCTGTCGTTTAACCTTATCTCTGAATCGGAATAGCAGTGCTAATCCTTCTGATGCTCGAAGCCTACAAGAAATCTATTCTCAATAGGTCTCCTTGTATCTAATCTTAAGTCATGGTGTAGTGCTTAACATTCTATGATTCACTTAGCCGGGTTTTCAAAATTTAATAAATAAATACTTGAAAATATTTCTCTTGAGTTAAGAACACCAACAATATTCTTACTCATCTTTCTTTAATAATTGGAATTATAATTAAAACCAATTAAATCTTTTATTGCAAGTAAAAATGCAATTTCATGTCATGCTTAGCATATAATAAGTAATTACTTAAAATATGCACATAATAATAATAATATTATTATACTAATTATCCTTTAAAAATAATAATTAATTAAACTAATTAATAGTTCAATTAATTAATATAAGTGTAGTCCATTTAATTAATAGAAGGCAGCCCAAAATTTTAAAGGAATGAAGGCCCAACTATTAATTAAAATTGAGTCCATGTTAAATAAATAAAATCAGCCCAAAGTTTTAAATAAATAAGGGCCCAGCTAAGATTTGGAAATGGCCCAAGCTTTTAAAAATCGCAGCCTAATCTAATTAAAATCCGGCCCA
Source organism: Salvia miltiorrhiza (assembly GCF_028751815.1). NCBI lineage: Eukaryota > Viridiplantae > Streptophyta > Magnoliopsida > Lamiales > Lamiaceae > Salvia > Salvia miltiorrhiza. Next base: position 80,765 of record NW_026651523.1, read on the forward strand.
ACACTCAAACCCACAATCTTACTCAGCCCAAGTGAAAATTAAAGTATAGGCCCATCTGCAAAACCCAACTCTTAAGCCCAAACCTAACCCATCATTTAACACCCTCACACACACAATCACACGCATATACTCACACACACAAAGCTGCGCGCAGCAGCACGCCTTCCCCCCCTTTTCTTCCTTCTCCGGCGGCGGTAGAGTCGCCGGCCGCCGGCCGCTCGATCCTTAAACCCCTCTACCTCGTCCTCTCTCTCGTTCCTCGCTCACCGAACGAGCACGCACACACTCCCACAAACTGAGAACGCCGCTGCATCTCTCCGAAGTCCGGCGGCCACAGTGGCTAGCGGAGCTAACCACCGCCGCGTGCCCGGCCCCTGCCTCTCTTCCTCTCACTCTGTGTCGGACGGACGACAGCAACCAGCCATCGCCGACCGCCTCTAATCCCCACCTTCAGTCTCCACCTCCCTACCCTCTGACTTCTGGCGACTGCACGGCTGGAAGACCGCCGCCGCCGATCCCTAGCCCTCAAGCTCTCTCCCCGACTCGACACGGCAGTTCGAAAACAAAGAATAAAAACAGAGCTTCAATTTCTACTTCTTTTCTATTTAGAAAACATGCTTCATGTATGTATGTATATGCACAGACGATAAATAAACATCATTGAGTTTGGGTCTTGTTGTCATATGCAAATTTATATATAATGGAATCAGTGTATGTGTTATGGGTTCTAACTTGAGTTTTTGTTTCAAAAGAAGTGCTCGAGTCATAGAAATAACCTTGTAGGTGTGGAATGGAGTCTGTTTCTATTTGTTGTGTATCTGCAAAGAATTCATGAAAAATGTATGTAGTCTGATATGGTTTGGGATTGTGTAAAGAATAAATGAAAGATGTATAAAGAAAAGGTAGAACCTTTGTGAATGAATGATACTGGTTTTGATTGCTTCTATTGATGAAATCGGCGTTGCTGTTTTCTTGAGAACTCAAAGATTGTATGGATGGATGGGTTCATGTTCTGATGTTTGATTATATGGCTGGCAGTTGGGTTTTACAGTGGTGATGTTAGGTGTAGTGGAATTTGAAAGTGGAAGCAAAAGAAAGTGGACAGCCTAAAGCAAAAGAAATTTGATAAAGATATGAGAGGTTTGATTGTCTGCATAAAGACATGTATGAAAAAAAATAATCATGATATAGGGTGGCTAAAGACATGTATGAAAAAAAATAATCATGATATAGGGTGGCTATTAGGAACATAGGGTATGGTGTGAGATGCGGTGTTGATTGAACTAATAAAATCCCTCAGGATAAAATATCGGGACTGTAATAAATACTTCAGGGTTCGCTAAATAAATATCGATCTCGTGAAAATATTTGAATGCTAAATTAAATAAATATGCAATGCATATAAATTTAATAACTAAATTTACAAATGTTTTTGTAAATCATTTTTGTTGGAATTAAAAATAAATTCTTTTTCTCATTCCGGCGTGAATAATCTTAAATCTAAGTTCAAAATTATTCTAAACTTAGCTCGAGGAAACGGGGTATTACAGATGGTGTGTACGTATATCTATACATTGGATGGATGTAGATATAGACAGTTTGATGATACAGTAGTGAGTTATGTCAGTGGCACTGTAACCTAGTACTAGTAGTGAGTTAGGGCATCACAATTAGTACTAAGAGTTTTTTTTACAACGTATATTCTCATCTTTTATATGAGAACTCGTTGAGGCAAATTTTTCCATGATATGAAATTATCAAAGTGGTCATTTACTAGGCCGTTGAGCTTTAATTGCTTAGATGGTTTAATTTTAGTATATGAGTTTTATAACTTAGCTGATTTATAGTTAAGTAGTAGTTTGACCTTATTGATGGGATGAAAGCTTAATTTTGGGGATTTGTGTATTTACTCGGCATGATGTCTCAAAGAAGCAATGGAAATCTGCCATCCGCCATGCGAATAAATTAGAAACTTACTCCTCCCCATCAACTTGAAAGAAGAATTTCGGAAGTTTTTCATCATTAAATTTTTCCTGCTTATAGTAGAGTTTCGCGAGGTTCGCTTCCTTAGATACAATGATCAAGAGTGCCTTCTTGTATGTTATTTCAACTACAAGGATCGACTGATTATTAGTGAGAGACGAAGCTGAAGATATATATCCTCGAGCGACTAGAGAATCTTATTTGGGGCCAGTTCACAGAAGTTTTTATGAAGAATATATTTTCTTAAGCCGTCGTCAGTAAAAAAAAGACGAAATTTAGCAATTTAAAGCAAGGCAAGAAGACCGTAGCTGAATATGATCGTGAGTTTTGTGACATATCTCGATATGCGTCTTATAAGGTTGACATAGATAATGGTTGTAACTTCTCATAAGGTTTTCGAGGTAGCACCTTTACTTATTTTCAGTCACACTTTTTTCCCGACTTAACTATTCACTAGCTTAGGTCGGACTGTGACAAATAATCTGTTATTATCCACGCTAAATATCTTGGTTATAAATTATCCAATATAATCCTTTACTGAAAAGCAAAGGAGCTGTAAGCTAACTAAGCTAACCTTGAAAAATACATAAACAAATGTAAAATTCGAAAAAGGTTGTAGTGGGGCCCACTGTGCATAGGAACTGGTTTCTTCGCTTTCTGAGTTGAAAAGTGGTGTTTCCATTCCTTTGCAACATTTGTTCCCAATTTAAGAAACTGGAAAAAAGGTGCTGCTCGAGCCTCACTAAATTGTGTCATCAAATCTTTAACAAATCTTTTTTCCGAAACCGCATATGATAAAATCCGTTGCCCTATCTTCACTCCCACCGCTTCCGCCCTTCACACTCTTTTTTTTTTATGAATTTTGAAAAAGCACTCTCAATCCATCCCCAAAATGGAGCCGGATTTCTTCAAAAATCTACCATCAGAAATCATCACCGAGATCCTCTTAAGACTACCTGTTGTAAGCATTCCAATGAGCAAATGTGTTTGCAAGCGATGGCTCCATCTGCTGGAGTCTGATGCTTTTGTCAAGTCTCATTTTGCCAGATCCGCCCCCGCCCTCGTTGTTGTGGGGATTTCAAATCAGTTGAAAGTTTTGGAATTCGAAGGCGAGCTCAATCTGGACCTCGAGAGCCACGATCCACTCATCAAGTATGATTTCCCTAATTACCACCGAGGAAGAATACAGAGTTCTGTTAATGGTTTTCTTGTTCTAAGGATGCGTGTTGATATGCTTTCTGTATGTAATCCGATTACTCGTGAAGTTATTAAGCTGGATCTGCCTTCAGATTCACAACGATCTACTCCAGAAGTATCTGGTTTTGGATTTGGGGAAAGCAAAATCACATCTACTCCAGAAGTATCTGGTTTTGGATTTGGGGAAAGCAAAATCACTGGTCGATACAAGGCGGTCTATATTTACCGTAAGCCCTATAATGATAAATTGGATTGTCATGTATACACTCTTGGAACAGGATCATGGCGACGCCTTGAAGGTATTCCGTATGTGTACCAGTTTGGTCTTTCAGGTGCATTTGTTAATGGAAATCTCCATTGGATTGCAATCATTGGAGAAGCGTCATGGATTTCTTGCTTTGATGTTGAAACAGAATGTTTTAGCTTCTTTAAAGCTCCTCCTTATCATGCTCAAGGAGTGAGGTCCTTGTCTGCTTTGAGCGGTTGCCTATGGTTTTGCAAGGAAGCAACCGAATATGAAGATGATACTGAGCGATGTGAGCTTACTATATGGATTATGAAGGAATATGGAGTGGACGAATCTTGGAGCATGGAATATGTGATCCCCCTTGATGAGGGCATGTGGATTGTTGAGCCCATCAAAGTTTTCGAAAATGGCGACCTATTGATGTTAGTGATGGTATACATATCCAGGTGCCTTTTCTACTACTCTAACAAGAATAAAACTATGCAAAGGATTGATTTGTTTGGTGCAGGGAAGGCCTCTGACAGTTTCGACTGTGGACTTTTCACTCCCACCCTTGTTTCACTCAAAACTTTAGGTTTAGGTGTGGAGAATGTAACCTCATTCTGATTGATTGCATTTTCATAATGCTACCATCAACTGAATGTATGTTTGAAGATTGAATTAGTAATGAAGAATATAATTTAGATCAAGGAAACTATCTATATATATTATGGTTCCTTTTGGTACATTTCTTAGTGACAATGATGCTGCTTCTGCTTGTATAGTTTGACGGATTATTACCTGTCTTTTTTTTTTGATGAATCATGTGATGATGAGATTGTTGTTTGTTATATATGTAGTGATATTTGTCAATATGAAATTTGTATATTGCTTGTGCTTATTTATATGTGGAATGACCGAATGGAAAGTTGTTATATGTGGCTATCGAGTTTGTAAAGAATCATGTTGTTTGAGTTGGATAGAAGGCCTATGATTTGAAATAATAAAAATTCATTAGTCTGATAAAGATGAATTAGAAATAAAGCCTATGAGATAGTTAATGGTTGACGAAGGCATATGGATTCCATAAATCTTGGAATAAAGAGTATATATGTGATGGGTGATTTTGATAGGAACAAGTATGTGCTTGTTTACCATACTAGTGTACCACCCGCGCTATGCGCGATAATTGTGATTTTAAACTCACTTAAATTGTGTATATACTTATTACTCTCGTCCCAATTTGATATACCACATTTTTTTACTTCCTCAAATGAAAAATCAGTACATAATTAACACTCTCACTCAACTCATTATTTACATTAAATGTCATTGTGGCCCACAAATAATTATCTTTCTTTTTATTTAAAAAATAATATCTTCATTATCTTTTCTACTTTTTCGTGAGCGAAGGGAGTAATGAAATGTGAAAATTTTAGAAATATAAATGCATTGCATATATACTTTTTTGGAGCATTATGTTTAATCTTGGCAAACTTTTCTATCATGAAGAATTATGTGGTTGTGTCAAACCTGCAACTGCGTTGGGCTTGACCCTTCCTTTCGCCTCCTTTTTTTTCCCTTTCTGCCTCGCTCATTTGGACAAAAAATCATGTTTTGTTATTCAAAGTGTCATTCACAGGCTTTAAAATTATCATTACAAATGTATCATTATTATTTATACAAAATATTATTTGGATATAATCAGTTGCATTTAAGAAAAGTGTAACACCCCGATAATTTAGATTTATTTTATAAGTTTAATTAATAGTATTTTCTGGTATAGCTTTTTTTTTAAATAATTACATGATATATATAGATATGCACCATTAATTTTATCTAGACTATTATTATTATTATTATTATTATTATTATTAGTATTATTTTTGTTTCCTATTAAAACTAGAACTCTTTAAAAACTAGTATAAATATGGGATCTATTTTCAAACCCTAAAACAGACGACACACTTATTAATTAGGGTTTTAGAGAGAGCATAGAGGGCCAGAAACGTGTAGGCAGAAGATCTGAGCTGGAGTCAGATTTTCGCAGGAAATCAAGTTCTGGCAGTTTCGGGAGAACGGCCATAACTTCCTCCACAGAACTCCGATTCAAGCGAAACAGGCGGCCACGGAAAGCTCTCTCGAAGACGAAGAAGTCGTATTTCTGGGCAAAATACGATTTGAGGACGTTTGAGGCTTCAAACGAAGGCTTTAAGCTGACTGGTCTGTTCAGCTGCGATTTTTACGAATTCTTCTGGTGCGGCGCTATTAAGACCTTCATTCCGGATTTTAGTTAATTGCCTTCGACTTTAAGGTGAGGGATTATATGCTTGTGGTTATATTCATGTATGTTTTTATGTGCTCTTATTTCATGTTTGATTATACTTGCTCAGCCATGTTGAAATACATGTTCAGAAATTTAGCCATGTTGAAATACATGTTCATGGGCTCTCAGTTCGCCCATCAGATTATCAGTATATGTGTATGACAATGTGAATTATTTGCATGTTTAAGCGTATGTAAATATTTGCATGGTTTCTCACTGAGTATATTTTCAATATGCTCACCCCTTATCTTCTCAGTTTTGCAGTTATGGAGTTGAGGTGGCCATGGAAGTCGAGAATGACTAGAGATTTAGTATTTCCATGCAGTTATGGAGTTGAGGTGGCCATGGAAGTCGAGAATGACTAGAGATTTAGTATTTCCATAGAAATTTAAGTGGAACTTGTTAAGTTTTAATTTATTGTTTTATTTTATTTTTTTTCATGTTACTACTTTAGTTTTAGCAAGTTGATTTTAAATTAGTTTAAATGTTGATAGTCAAGAAATTTTATTTTTATCTATTAGTTTTTCAAAGATATTATATAGAAAAGTTTATGAAAATTGGGGTGTTACAAAAAGTAATAGTTTTTGTTACTAAAAATGTCATTTGCATGTATTAAAGTATTATTTATTTTTTATCTACAATTTATCATTTATTTTTATGAAAAAATCGCACAGTGTACGTCGCACAATATATATGAAACACTTTATAATTAATAATTTAATATAATAATATTAAAATTTAAATTTAATATTTATAGATTTAAAATAATAATAAGCAAATTCAATCGTGTATGATTCTCCATATTTCCTATAACTTTTCATTCAATTACAAAAATTCTATTAGCGAATATTGAATTGAATTTTTTTACATTTGAAAATTAAAATTTAAATTTAAAAAATTTACAATAATGAGTTTTTAGATTTTGGTAATATAAATAGCTTACGTATAACTTTCTATATTTCATTTTCAATTTTACTCACATTCAACATTCTTTGAAAAACTAACTATTGGATAATTAATCACTATCTTCCCTGTTTTGAAAAGTTAAATGTTTGTAATTATTTTTACTAACATACTAACTTATAGTGATTTCAATATTAATTTATTTAAACAAATTATTGATGAATTCAATAAAAATGTATCAAGTATTGTTAAGATTTAATAATTAATTGCTTGGTTGATAGTCCCAAGAAAGTACATGTATACAATTTTTTTTTATAGACAATTTGAAGAACAATTTAATATTCAACTAGCATTTGCACCCCGTGCAATGCACGGGAAATATTTTTATATTTCTAAATTTATATAAAATTGATAACAACTCAATATCACATTTATACATATAATAAAAAAAATTAACTTTAACTAATTAAATATATTTTATTGAATATTGAAAAAAAAAGAATCCACAATAATAAAAAAAAATTGATATTATGTAAATAAAAAAAATAAGTTAAAAAATTAAAAATTTAAACAATTAAAAAAATTATTCAAAAAAAAATGAGAGGAGAGATAATTTTTAAAAATTTTAATTTTTAAATAAATATAAATTTTATATTATAAATAAAATATATCAAATTAAAGTTCTTATCACAATCTTTAATTTAATATGCATATTAAATATTTTATAATTAAACGAATTTCAAAAATTTTGAAAGGAACAAACAAAGAAATAAAAAGATAAAGAAAAAGAAAATAAAACCCTTTTTATAGATTCTAGAACTGTAAATAAACGTTTGTTAGAAATGTGAGTTAGTTGACTTAAATATTTTAATATTTTATTTTAAATTATGAATCGTAAAAAAAAAGTTTACAAAATTAAAAAATAATGAAAAATGAATTAAAGAATAGATTTAGTAAAAAAAAGATGAGAGAGGAGAGAGAAATTTTTAAAATTTTAATATTTAAACTAATATAATTTTTACATTTTAAATCTTATATTTACATAAACTATATCAAATTAAAGCTCTTATCGTGATCTTTAATTTGATAGGCATATTGAATATTTTATAATTAATCAATTTCATAATTTTAGAAATAAATAAAACAAAAAAATAAGAAGTTAAAGAAAAGAAAATGAAAAGAATAAATAGAGTTTATAAATAAATCTTCAATTTTGTCTTAACTACAAAATCGCCATTCAATTTTCAAATTGATTTGAAATCAATTTCTAATTGAAAACTGCTCTTTTAATATAGTATAGATAATTGGATAAGATTTCGAGAAAGTCCACGTAAATAATAGAAGTATTCAATTGAATAGATAAAATTATTGAATTAGTGTTTCTCAAAATTAATTATAATATTCCCTCAAAAAAAATTTAATTATAATAATATGCTAACATTTTATGATAATTATATAGTGTACTATTAATAACTTTTTAATAATAAAATAAATATAAATATATAATATGATCAATTAAAAAAATTAGAATTTGAAAAAAAAATTGAAATACAATTAATAGCTTCAAACAAAATATCATCACTCAAAAAAATTAAGTTATTTACTAGTATATTAAAACAATAGTAAATGACAATAGTAAATGAATAGTAAATTTACCAATCACCAATGTTGTATATTTACTAATAATCCGTAAGAATATTAAATATTCAGCTTAATTGCATCATTAATTCATGTAGCAGTTTTTTTTGTTGATCAAATGGTGTCCACGTTTTTTGGTTGTGGATAATATATTTTTCACTCCAATTCCAATTATATCCTTGCAATTGAATAAAATTACATTTACTTTGTTTTTTATATATATAAAGATTAAGGTTGACAAATTCTCCTCAGCCCCACACAAATTGTGCGCTCACATATGAGCTCGGATCCTCCATGCTCGACTCCTCCCAGAATCGGGTCTATTAACCCGATACTATATATATATATTGTGGTTATAATGAGAACCACACTTATCGTGAGAACATAAGAACCACAATCAATGCATCTGCTATATAAATTAATGCATTCGCTATTAAATTTAATGCATCCGAAAATAATAAAAATTTTGCTCCCTTCAGGATTCGAACCCAGGATCTGCATTCATCCACCAAGATGATGCATCCACCGTAGATCTTGATGATCGAATGGCTTAAAATGGTTCTCCGTTCTAATTTTATTTAGTGGTTCTTATTTGAACCTCTCCCTATATATATACTTTTCTCTAAGTCCAACCAGCCTCTGCCTCTCTTTCTCCTTCCCTCTCTCTCCTCACTTTTCTCGTCGGCCTCTCCCTCTCTCTTCTCTGCAAGGCATGACGATGCAGCGAAGGATTCGTGCATGGCGGGGGTTCGCGGAACCAGAGCCAATGGCGCGATGGACGAGCTCTAGATGGTAGCGGCAATTTCGCCTTAATAGATCGAATCGACACTATGTGCTTTTTAAATGAAACTACTTGTAAGAATGACATTATTATCTATTCAACATGAAACTATGTTACTTGTTAAGTGACACTATTAATACATCCAATCGACACCAGAACCTTGTAAACGACACTTTCTATAATAGACATTATTCCAAAATTTAAATGACACTACTTGTAATAATTGACATTATAGATTTGTAAATGACACTTTCCATAATTGACACTATTCAAAAATTTAAATGACACTACTTGTAATAATTGACACTATAACTTTATAAATGACAATTTTTATAATTAACACTATTCGAAAATTTAAATGAATAACTGACACTACAACCTTGCAAATGATACTTTCTATAATTGACATTATTCTAAAATATAAATGACACTACTTGTAATAATTTACACTATAACCTTGTAAATGACACATATATTTTATAATTGACATTATTTTTCTTAATAAATGACACTTTTAATATATGTAAATGACATTATTTTTTTAGTAAAAGACACTATTTGCATTCATAAATAATATTATATATTTATATTATTAATGACACTTTTAATAATAATAAATGACATTATTTTTCTTAGTAAAAGACACCATCTGCATTAATAAATGATACTTTCTCCGTCCAATAACAAGTGTCCTAGTTTATTCTGACATGGGAATTTAGGTGAATATGATTAAAAAGTAAAAAAAATGGTGGAGTCCATTTTTATTTTGTTGGAGGAATAGAATTAAAGTAAAGATGATTAAAATATAAAAAGAATAAAAAAAAAAGTGGTGGAGCCCACTTTCGTATTTTAGAACTAGGTCACTTGTTATGGATTAACTCAAGAAGGAAACTAGGACACTTATTATGGAACAGATGGAGTACTATATATTTATATTACAAATGACACTTTTAATATATATAAATGACATTTTTATTTACAATAAATGATATTCAATAATCAATATATATTGCTTATTTTTTAATTTAATAAAATTATATTATTTTTTATGTAAAAGATATTATTTACTTTAATAAATACTAATACTTTTCATATATCTAAATTACACTTTCAATATAAAAATAAATAATATGTTATAAATAACACTTTTAATAAATAAAAATTAGATGTAATTGAGAAGAGCCTGTAAAAAAAAATAGAAAAACTGTAACATCCCACATTTTATTATTATTACTATTTTATGATTTAATGATTTATTAAAATTCGAGAAAATAGTCTCTTTATTTTTATTCTTGAATTTATGTGTAGGGGATTTCAGGAAGTTCGAAATTGCGCCTAGATCAGATTTCTATTATTGAGTTGATAATGAATATTTACGTATTATTTTTATTTGGGCCTTAGGATGTATTAATTTGCTGTATTTAAAAATATTGGGCTTAAGTATGTGTTAGCGGGCTAGGTATAAGATTTATTTAATTTATCTGATAAATAACTATAGTAGCGTGTTCACAGAAACAGTTCTGAAAATCTTTTATAAAATTCGTCTAACCTAGCGGTTTCTACGAATGAAACGTGTAGAAACCGTTCCGCTTTTCCCTCTTCTTTTCTGAAGACTTGCACAGACGGTTTTCACAAACTGATCATCTGAAAATTCTCATTCTCCAACTTTATATTCTGCTATTTTCTCCTTTCGTTTCACAACCATTCAAAAAACTCTGAAAAACCTTCTTTGTTAAAGTTCTTCAAGTATTCAAGTTTTAGTTGCTGCCAAGAAATCAAGAATTCTTGTAAGATTAAATTCTAACTTTATTTGATTTGTGAGTTTTTCTCAAATTTAGTATGATTCGGAATTAGTTTTCTGATTAGGTTGAATACTTACGATTCTTCAAATTCTTTTAATCTTCAATTGTCAAGAAAGACGTTATTTGATTAGTATTGGGTTGTTTTGCTTTCATACAGTAAGTTTAGACTAGTTATTAATACGAAGATAATTATTACTATTATATTGTTATTCTATGAAACCTTCTAAAACTAGTTTTTGTTTGGTAAAATGCGAATTTGGGAGACAATGATGTCACAAATAATTTTAATTTCAATAAAGCTTGGAGAAAATTTATGTATGGCGTTGATGTTGGTTTGAAATTCTTTGTTTTGAATTTTATATTAATATTATTATTTCAAAAATCTAGCTATTAGTCTCCAGATGAGCATAACTTATTTTCACATAGTGGCCTACGGGTTTTGTTTGTTAAAAGAGATTTTAAATTAGTTGTTAGATTTTCACAAAGTTAGAGTCATTATGAGGCCAGAGTTCAGTTAGTATACGTAAGTTTGGATGGATCAAGTAATTGAATCAGTTATACTTATTTGATTTGGGTAACTGGTTGTCGCAAATTTTGTATAAATATTTTATTTGATTTACAAAGGTTTACAGATTCCTAGTCTAACTATATTTATGTTTATTTTTGTCAATGATTCCATATTTTTTTAGAATATATACATATATATATATATATGAATATATATAGTTTTGTCTGTATAATTTTTAGTTAAAGTTTTAGTTAGGCCCATATTGAAGTAATTATATTTATGTGATTAGGTGCGGCGCAATTAGGATCTCTATCCCCGAGTTAAGTGTTAGTCAAGTTTGCTATCAAAGGTTCGAGGTGGGTAAAATAAAGAAAATTCTTTTATTTCAAGTTAAATTCCACAAGAAAATGTTTAAGTTATTTATTGTGAAAGTTATTTTATGTCCAACGTGTTTACATATGCTATGATTTATGAATGAGATTATGATGTGAGCATATAGCAATATGCCAAGTTTATGTTCTTGTGCACAGTTGAAGTGATATGTCCCATGTGTTCATACTTCCTTAAGTGTTGTATTGAAATGTGGTTGAAGTTATGTCCCATATTTCCTCTCTTGTTATTTGAGCAAGTTGTTGGTTTATGGTTGAAGTTATGATTTTATATTTCATATGCTATGTTTCACGTTTGGACAAAGTAAAAGTTAGTTATGAATCCCCCCTCACTGAGTATATTTAAAATACTCACCCCAATTTGTTTAAAACCTTTTCAGGCGAGGAGCAGGGAGATGCGTGATGGATGTGTGTGGTGCTTAGGATATTTTAATCATGCTTTCTATAGTTTTATTAAAGACTCTTTGTTGGTTAAGAAAAATTTAGGATTTGAAGTAAGTTTATTTTGATGGTAAAGTTTAAGAATTTCTAGTGAATCATATTTGACTTTCTTATATAATGTTAGGTACTTTGATAAATTAGTGTTATGTTTTCAATCTAGTGTGTATGGTATTTTTCTAAAAATGATATTTGGTGGTTTTACCTTCGATTATTAGGTTCTCTACAGGGTTTTGAAATTAGATTATTTGAGTTTTCAATATTTTTACGAAAATACTATATGATATTTAATTAGATCAAAGTTTATATTTAGGGTGTTACATTTAGTGGTATCAGAGCAGGTCTACGTTTCTGTAGACTTGCAAAAAAAAAAAAAAATTACTAAACACCACATCTCCGACACGCGCTCCTACTCCAAGGTAAATTTAATAATGTTATTTTTATGTTTAATGAGGTATGATGGATTTTAAATTTTTTTCAAGCTTGAATTGTTTTATTCAAAATTAATGATTTATTTTCATTGATTTTGTTTTTGACCTTTTAACCTAGAAGAGACGATAAGATGTATTCATAATCTGATTTGTATTTGAATAGAATGGCCGATAACACCGTTGACCTGGTAGCGCTGCATAAAGCCGCTAAACATCGGTTCTTTAATAAAGAATGGAACCCAAGAATGGGAGCATTAGAGAATCTAGTGGCTATTAAAGACTTGTGGCTCAGGACAGGTGATCATGGAAGACGAGTCCGCAAGTTCGAGGCGGCTTATAGGGTAGTTAATTTTGTATCCCCGGCATACTACTTTACGGTTTATAACATATATAATAAATTGTTAGTCAGAAGGCCAGGTCGGGTAGATAAGATAAACTTCGAGCAATTTATCGAGACAGTAGGTCAGAAGATTCACGATGAGTACAACGGAATACACGAAATTGACGAGAACTATGAGCCTATAGAAGTTAGCTCGGATGAAGAGGATCCGGAAGAGGACCCAGAAGGAGACAACAATGCAGATGACGAATCTGTTATCTGCAATGATGATGAGTATGAGGATTAGAAGTTAGGATCACCTTTGAGATTTTATTATGTTATTTTGTTTTCCCTTGAATTTTAGTTATGGATTTGAGAACAAGTCATTCCTTTGGATTATTATTTTTTTCGCCAGGATATAATATTATTGGACAAGTTTTCTTTGTGTTTTGAATGTTTTTTTTTAGTTATTATTCAATATTATAAGTTGAATATTATGTGATGTTAGTAAGTGAAGGTATATGCCTTTAATATATATATATATATATATATATATATATATATATATAAATATATCTATCCCTTATTTATATATTCAACAAGTAATTATGTTGAATTTCTAGGAAAATGAGACGGGGACGTCCACAAAGAAACAATCCAAATCTCAATGACAACACCGGGAATGATGCAGAAGCAAATGTTGGCGATGAAAACTTAATACAAAATTTGATTACTGCACTCCAAGGTTTTGTCCAACAGCAAACTCAAGTGCATAATCTTCCTAACAATGCACCGGCTCAAATACAAACCAATCAAGTGATTGAGCAGTTCCGTCGATATGCACCGCCAAGATTTGATGGAAAGAGTGGGCCGTTAGCACTTGAGGAGTGGGTGATGGAATTGGAAAGGATATTTGAGCACATAGAGTGTGCTGACGCGCACAAAGTGTCCTGTGCAACTTTCCAATTCACGGAAGATGCCGGTCATTGGTGGAGGTCGTATAAGAATGGAATGACTGAGGCCCAACGTCAAGGACTTACTTGGAACAGGTTTAAAGAGGTTGTAATGGACAAGTATTTTCCACGTTCATACCGAAATCAAAAGCAAGCAGAATTCCTGGACCTCAAACAAGGAACCATGTCAGTCACAGAATACGAGAGAAAGTTCAATCTTTTGGCTCGTTATGCTACTCGTATGGTGAATACTGAGGATCTTAAGGCTGATCGGTTTTTAAGAGGGCTTCGACCTGAAATTCGGGGCATTTTGGCGGGACAGGAGATTGTGGATTATGGATTGGCGGTAAGGCGAGCTCATGAGGTAGCAACTGGTTTGGAGGCTGATGTTGTGTCATTCAAAGCTGGAGACAACAATGGGAAGAGAAAGTTTGACATTAGTAATAAGGGGAAGGAAAACTTTCCAAATAAGAAGATAGGAGAAGTACGTCCAGGAGGAGCACAGCGACCTCAGTGCCCGGAATGCAAGAAGTTTCACGCAGGCAAGTGTCTATGGAACAAAGGAGTTTGTTTTAGGTGCGCCGAGTCGGGACATTTTGCAAATACATGTCCCAAAGGAAGAGCGAATGAGCCAAGAACTGGAGGAAATGCACGATTGTTTGCTTTAACACAGCAGGAGGCTGAAGGAAATGATGGAACTATGTCAGGTATTATATCTGTCTTTGGAATACCTACATTAGTTTTGTTTGATTCTGGTGCATCTCATTCGTTCATATCTCATGAGTTGTTTATGAAAATTGGAAAGTCTGTTGAAATAGAGAACATAGATCTTAGTGTAAGCATCCCTTCAGGACGAACCTTGAACACCAATATGATGATTAAGAGAGTTAGATTAAACTTGGGTGAGAAAGAACTAGAAGCCAATTTGTTTTCATTAGAGATGCGAGATTTTGATTTAATACTTGGTATGGACTGGTTGAGTAGAAATTATGCCACAATTCGATGTCGTAGTAGAGAGGTGATGATCTCTAGACCAAATGAAGAAGAATTTGTGTTTCATGGAGCTAAGATTGGTGGTCTACCAAGAATAGTGTCAGCGATGAAGGCTGTGAAAATGTTGAAGAAGGAAAACTGCCAAGGGTTTCTAGTGAACATTATGGGAGTTGAATCAACGGAGCCGACGATTGATAGTATATCAATTGTTCGAGAATATTCTGATGTTTTTCCAGATGAGATACCAGGATTACCACCAGACCGAAAGGTTGAGTTCACAATTGATTTGATACCTGGAGCAGCACCGACATCTAAAGCGCCTTATAGGATGGCACCAAAAGAGTTGGCGGAATTGAAAGTACAAATTCAAGAACTGTTAGACAAGGGGTATATACGACCTAGTGTATCACCTTGGGGAGCACCAGTGTTGTTTGTCAAGAAGAAAGATGGAAGCATGAGAATGTGTATAGACTATCGCGAGTTGAATCAACTCACGATAAAGAATAAATATCCGCTACCAAGAATTGAAGATCTTTTTGATCAACTAAAAGGTGCAGGAGTGTTTTCAAAGATAGATCTAAGGTCGGGCTACCACCAGTTGAAGGTGAAGCAGAGTGACGTTCAAAAAACAGCGTTTAGAACGAGATATGGGCATTATGAGTTTGTGGTGATGCCTTTTGGGTTGTCTAATGCACCAGCAGTGTTCATGGATTTGATGAATAGAGTTTTCCACCCTTATTTGGATCAATTTGTTATCGTATTTATCGATGATATCTTAGTGTATTCAAAAAGCAGGGAAGAACACGAGTTACATTTACGAACTGTGTTGGAAACTTTGAGGAATGAGAAGTTATATGCCAAGTTTAAAAAATGCGAATTTTGGTTGGACAGAGTTGCATTTCTTGGACATGTAATTACAGCCGAAGGAATTGAGGTGGATCCATCAAAGGTGGAAGCGGTTAGTAATTGGAAAACTCCAACGAATGTCGCGGATGTAAGGAGCTTTCTTGGATTAGCTGGGTATTATAGAAGATTCATTGAAGGATTTTCTAAGATTGCTGGAGCACTCACACAACTGACTAAGAAAGGAGTAAAGTTTGAGTGGACAGAAAAGTGTGAGCAAAGTTTCCAAAAGTTGAAGCAACGGTTGATCACGGCACCAGTTTTGACGATTCCCGATGGAACGAAAGATTTTGTGATCTATAGCGATGCGTCGATACAAGGTTTAGGGTGCGTGTTGATGCAACAAGGGAAGGTGATAGCTTATGCTTCTAGGCAATTGAAGCCTCATGAGTTGAATTATCCCACTCATGATTTAGAGTTGGCTGCTGTAGTGCATGCATTAAAGTTGTGGAGGCACTATTTGTATGGAGGAAGATGCGAGATTTATACGGATCATAAGAGCTTAAAGTATTTCTTTACCCAAAAGGAATTGAATATGAGACAAAGAAGGTGGTTGGAGTTGGTAAAGGATTATGATTGTACAATTTTGTACCATCCTGGAAAAGCAAATGTGGTGGCAGATGCTTTGAGTAGGAAGAAAGAAAATACTATAGTGATGCCACTTACACAACAAGAGGAGATGATCAAGGATTTTGCAAAAATGAATCTCGAAGTAGTAGCTACACAAGATGATGCGGAGGCCATTATTGCTGCTTTGGTGGTTAAACCTACACTCCGCAATCGAATCAGAGATGCTCAGAAGAATGATGATTATCTGGAGAAGATGAGAGTCAAGGAGGTGTCTGACGATATTCGAGGATTCACTATAGCAATGGATGGAACATTGATGTTCGAAGGAAGAGTATGTGTGCCAAGGAACGATGAATTGGAAAAAGAAATTTTGGATGAGGCACACAAGACTTTATACACTGCTCATCCTGGTACTACAAAGATGTACCAAGACTTGAGAAGAAATTTTTGGTGGTCAGGAATGAAGAGGTCAATTGCTAAATACGTTGAACATTGTTTAGTTTGCCAACAAGTTAAGGCAGAACACCAAAGACCATCTGGATTACTACATCCTTTAGAGATACCTGAGTGGAAGTGGGAACACATAAATATGGATTTTGTGATAGGACTGCCCAAGACACTAAAGCGTCACGATGCGATTTGGGTCATTGTGGATAGATTGACAAAATCATCACACTTTTTGCCAATTAGAATGACTTATACTTTGGATCAATTGGCACATATTTATGTTAAGGAGATAGTCAGACTACATGGAGTTCCAGTATCCATTGTGTCAGATAGGGATCCACGTTTTACCTCGAGATTTTGGAAGAGCTTGCATACTGCCATGGGTACCAAATTAAAGTTCTCAACAGCGTATCACCCTCAAACAGATGGACAATCTGAAAGGACAATCCAAACTTTAGAGGATATGCTTCGAACTTGTGTTCTAGACCTAGGAGGTAGTTGGGAAAGCCACTTGCCATTGGTGGAGTTTGCTTATAATAATAGCTATCACTCAAGTATTGGAATGGCTCCTTATGAGGCGTTATATGGGCGAAAGTGTAGGTCGCCGATGTATTGGGATGAGGTTGGTGAGAGAAAAATTTTGGGTCCTGAGATAGTCGAAAGGACAGTCGAGATAGTGGAAGGAATTCGAGAAAGAATCAAGACTGCCCAAGATCGACAACGGTCGTATGCCAATAAAAGGAGAAAGGATTTGCATTTTGAGGTTGGAGAGAAGGTCTTCCTCAAAATAGCACCGATGAAAGGGATTTTAAGATTTGGCAAAAGAGGGAAGTTAAGACCCCGATTTATTGGACCTTTTGAAATCTTGGATAGGATTGGAGACGTAGCTTATCGTTTGGCTTTGCCGCCAAATATGTCATTGGTGCATAATGTCTTTCATGTCTCCATGCTAAGAAAGTATTTGCATGAGCCAAGTCATGCAATTAGTCACGAGGAGGTACAAATCAATAAGGATTTGACTTATGAAGAAGAGCCTATTGCCATACTCGATAGGAAGACACATCACCTGCGAAATCGACAAGTGACATTAATCAAAGTGCAATGGAGTCGACACGGGGAGGAGGAAGCGACTTGGGAAAACGAGGATAAGATATTAGCAAAGTACCAGTCACTTATTAAACCTGGTAAGACCCAATTTCGAGGACGAAATTATTTTAAGTGGGAAGGGTTGTAACATCCCACATTTTATTATTATTACTATTTTGTGATTTAATGATTTATTAAAATTCGAGAAAATAGTCTCTTTATTTTTATTCTTGAATTTATGTGTAGGGGATTTCAGGAAGTTCGAAATTGCGCCTAGATCAGATTTTTATTATTGAGTTGATAATGAATATTTACGTATCATTTTTATTTGGGCCTTAGGATGTATTAATTTGCTGTATTTAAAAATATTGGGCTTAAGTATGTGTTAGCGGGCTAGGTATAAGATTTATTTAATTTATCTGATAAATAACTATAGTAGCGTGTTCACAGAAACAGTTCTGAAAATCTTTTATAAAATTCGTCTAACCTAGCGGTTTCTACGAATGAAACGTGTAGAAACCGTTCCGCTTTTCCCTCTTCTTTTCTGAAGACTTGCACAGACGGTTTTCACAAACTGATCATCTGAAAATTCTCATTCTCCAACTTTATATTCTGCTATTTTCTCCTTTCGTTTCACAACCATTCAAAAAACTCTGAAAAACCTTCTTTGTTAAAGTTCTTCAAGTATTCAAGTTTTAGTTGCTGCCAAGAAATCAAGAATTCTTGTAAGATTAAATTCTAACTTTATTTGATTTGTGAGTTTTTCTCAAATTTAGTATGATTCGGAATTAGTTTTCTGATTAGGTTGAATACTTACGATTCTTCAAATTCTTTTAATCTTCAATTGTCAAGAAAGACGTTATTTGATTAGTATTGGGTTGTTTTGCTTTCATACAGTAAGTTTAGACTAGTTATTAATACGAAGATAATTATTACTATTATATTGTTATTCTATGAAACCTTCTAAAACTAGTTTTTGTTTGGTAAAATGCGAATTTGGGAGACAATGATGTCACAAATAATTTTAATTTCAATAAAGCTTGGAGAAAATTTATGTATGGCGTTGATGTTGGTTTGAAATTCTTTGTTTTGAATTTTATATTAATATTATTATTTCAAAAATCTAGCTATTAGTCTCCAGATGAGCATAACTTATTTTCACATAGTGGCCTACGGGTTTTGTTTGTTAAAAGAGATTTTAAATTAGTTGTTAGATTTTCACAAAGTTAGAGTCATTATGAGGCCAGAGTTCAGTTAGTATACGTAAGTTTGGATGGATCAAGTAATTGAATCAGTTATACTTATTTGATTTGGGTAACTGGTTGTCGCAAATTTTGTATAAATATTTTATTTGATTTACAAAGGTTTACAGATTCCTGGTCTAACTATATTTATGTTTATTTTTGTCAATGATTCCATATTTTTTTAGAATATATACATATATATATATATATATATGAATATATATAGTTTTGTCTGTATAATTTTTAGTTAAAGTTTTAGTTAGGCCCATATTGAAGTAATTATATTTATGTGATTAGGTGCGGCGCAATTAGGATCTCTATCCCCGAGTTAAGTGTTAGTCAAGTTTGCTATCAAAGGTTCGAGGTGGGTAAAATAAAGAAAATTCTTTTATTTCAAGTTAAATTCCACAAGAAAATGTTTAAGTTATTTATTGTGAAAGTTATTTTATGTCCAACGTGTTTACATATGCTATGATTTATGAATGAGATTATGATGTGAGCATATAGCAATATGCCAAGTTTATGTTCCTGTGCACAGTTGAAGTGATATGTCTCATGTGTTCATACTTCCTTAAGTGTTGTATTGAAATGTGGTTGAAGTTATGTCCCATATTTCCTCTCTTGTTATTTGAGCAAGTTGTTGGTTTATGGTTGAAGTTATGATTTTATATTTCATATGCTATGTTTCACGTTTGGACAAAGTAAAAGTTAGTTATGAATCCCCCCTCACTGAGTATATTTAAAATACTCACCCCAATTTGTTTAAAACCTTTTCAGGCGAGGAGCAGGGAGATGCGTGATGGATGTGTGTGGTGCTTAGGATATTTTAATCATGCTTTCTATAGTTTTATTAAAGACTCTTTGTTGGTTAAGAAAAATTTAGGATTTGAAGTAAGTTTATTTTGATGGTAAAGTTTAAGAATTTCTAGTGAATCATATTTGACTTTCTTATATAATGTTAGGTACTTTGATAAATTAGTGTTATGTTTTCAATCTAGTGTGTATGGTATTTTTCTAAAAATGATATTTGGTGGTTTTACCTTCGATTATTAGGTTCTCTACAGGGTTTTGAAATTAGATTATTTGAGTTTTCAATATTTTTACGAAAATACTATATGATATTTAATTAGATCAAAGTTTATATTTAGGGTGTTACAAAAACTCGCTACAAAATTTTGCCGTTGGGATTCAATTCCTTGTCCTTTGTATATAAAGATGTCGAGCTCACAAATGAGTGATGCGCTCACAATAGCCCTCTCTTCTATATTCTAAATTCAACTCAACTTCGTAAATTATTTTGTACTAGTGTATCTCCCGCGCTATGCGCGGTGATTGTGATTTTAGGGTCATATAAATTATGTATATATTTTATATTTTTTTCGTCCATAAAAAATAGTCCTAGAAAGAGACGATACAAATTTTAATAAAAATTATTAGTGTATTGTGATCAGTAGAGAAAGGATCACACGTAAACAATAGTGTAAATAATGATAATTAATTATATTGCGAGTGAAGAAAAAGATCCATCATGTGATGTAAAGTTTCCAAAAATATAATGAGACTAATTTTTGTGGACGTCCATAAATGACAAAAATAGACTGTTTTTGTGGGCGGATGGAGTAATTATTAATATAACCTAAAAAAATTAAAAATTTAATATCAAATTTATTATTTTCAATCTGATCTAATATTTTAATATAATCAATGTAATTTATGCAAAAATATAACATTTGTTTATATATAGATATAATATCACTTGTATAAGAAGTTGCTAGTATATAAACCGGATTTATAACTACTTTCAAATTCAAAATTATAACTAATAGTAAAATCAAGTAATATATGTATATATATATAAGGAAAAAATATAAAAATAAAAATAAAAAGTTATTTCATTCAAATAATATGCTCAAAATTTAAATTATCATAACCTATTCAATTTGAATTCAATTCATAAATATCGTATATTAAACTTATTTTCATAAACTGTTACTATTTAGGAGCACACATTTTGATATTTCATTTAAAACACATTTACATGCAAAAAAAGAAAATAATCCATGCAAAAGAAAAAGAAAAAGAAATCATAAGTTATCACATCCTAAGTGTTGATTGGATAATTGAATTAATTTGTTTCGAAATAAACATGAATTTAGTTTGAGCATTAGATAGTTGAAGTATCTATATTACGTGTGTGATGATATAAAATTGTTGAGATAATTTATATTTAAATAATTTAATTGTAAACTTTCAATTATATCATTTTAATTTAATTTATTTACACTCTCCCTTATATATATATATACATATATATATATATATATATATTAGTATATCACTCGTGCGATGCACACGGATTATATATTTAAAATATAATAACATTAAAAATTATGTTTTAAATATTTATAGATTTAAAATAATAATAAGAAATAAAGTACAAATCATATATAGATACATTATTATTATTATATATTAAACTATATTTTGTAATATATAATATGATATGATTTTATAATAATTACATAATGTAATATTAATAATATATTTTTAATATAAAATAAATATTAATTTATAATTTGAAATTTTAAAATATTAGAATTAAGAAAGAAAAAGAAAACTAAAAGAGTTAAAATACGGTTCCTTAGTTTAAGGAACATACCACTTCTTAAAATATAAACTTTTAATATGCTAAAACTTTAAATTATTACAACTTTCTCATTTAATTTTTCTTTTTTACATATTATATATCAAATTAAAGGTAATTTCATGATCTTTTATTCAAGATGTAGATTGCATATTTTATCTTAAATATAATTTACTAATAAAAATGAGAAAAATATGCTTTATCAACAAAATGAGAAAAAATGGAATAAATTAAAATTTTAAACTAAATTTACAAAAATAGCAACTAAAGTTAGGCAGTTTTTTTTCCCCTTGGATCACAATTTTCGGTAGTTATATGACATGGATTATATATTATTTTCACTCCAATTCCAATTACACCCTTCTAATTGAATTAAATTACATTTACTTTGCTTTTTATATATATAAAGATTTAACATTTTTCGCCTTTGGATGATTCCCAAGTATAAATTATTGTAAAAAATAGGGTATGTATTCGATTTTGTCCCATCGTATTAGTGTTTTAACAAAAATATTTCAACTTAAGGATAAGTGCATACAAATACCCATCCTTTTAGAGTTTAGTTATTTGTGTTTCGAAAAAAAATTCTGGCATCTGAGTATTGGCATGGAATGTTGGAATTCCACATTCGCAACTTACGTGGCATATTTTATTGGTGCCACGTAAGTTGCGAATGTGAAATTTGGGCATTCTACGTCAGTACTTAGGAGCTGAATTTTTTTTGGGGAACATATATAATCAAATTCGGAAACGATGGGTATTTGTATGCACTTATCCTTAAATTGGGACATATTTATGAAAACGCTAATACGATGGGACAAAATCGAATATTTACCCTAAAATATATGTAAATACTAAATTTTAGGAATGAGCAAAATAAATATAAATTTTTTATGAACGGCAGATTATTTTATAAGACGTTTATATTTAATTATTAGATTAAAAATTTGAATCAACACAAAAGTAAAGGATAAACTATTGTTAATTCGTTTTAAAAAGTTGAAACTTAAAAATCGAATCAAACCATCTAATTCGATTTTCCATTCACTTACTAGTGGAAATCAAACAAATATATTATGGATATGTTGACATCCAATAGACCGAAAGTTGTTACTAATTTATATATTTTAAATTAATTATATTTTGTGTCTTTAACTTATAAAAAATTTTGTTCTAAAAAAAATTCTAATTTTTTATTTTTTATTAAAATAAAAATACTTGACTTCCAGTGGTTTTAAAAAATTTCATGTTACATAAAATTTGAAGATAAAATAATGAGTCATTTTACCGGAGTCTTAGGTGGATTTTTTTAAAAACTTACTCCCTCCGTCCCACTCCAAATGTTTCATTTTCTTTTTTGGCAATACACTCTCTCTCTATACTTAATATTTAAACAATTTTCACCAACCCACTTTATCTATTTTTATACCCACTTTATCTACTTTATACACATTTTTAATCTCCGTGTACAAAAGAAAGGAGACATTTGGAGCGGGACGGAGGGAGTATTTAATAAAATGGAGAAGTAGCAAATAGCCCCCTATCATACAACCCCCCTAATACATTTACCTCCTTATCTCTTAATTGTGGGCTGTTAGCTCCTCAACATCTCATAAAGAGTGCAAAAACCCCTCTATTCCTGATGGACACTTAACACCGTTAAATATTTTTTAATTTCTAATTTCACTATAATATTTGTTAAGCAAAATACATTGCTACAAATATTTCTACGCAAATCTCAACCTTAATTAATAATTAACAATTATCACTAAATATAAATTCACATTTTTTGGGAACAATCGACAAGTACGCAAAGATTAAAATATGTAAGATTGGGAGCTCATAAGCTTTCACGTATTTTTCTCTATCATACCATATGAATATCATGGTCAATGGATGTCACAGCCCGCCCTAACTATGGATAGTTAGGCCGAGTGATCCACGACTAGGGATGGGGTTAAAGAAGAAGGGGAAGAAAAGGGGCGTCATTTATAGCCGTAAAACTTACTCATCTTAATAAAACTCGTCATTTTTATTCATTAATACTCAATTGAAAACAGTCTATGAAAGACAGCATAAAACTTAATTAATATCATTAATCAAGTTATACATCGTATGAAACCATTCTCTTAAGACTCAAAGTATGACATAACATACTATAACATCAACAACATCTTGCAGCGGAAAGTAGCTAGACATATGTATGAAGACATATTCTAGACAGGTTAACTATTTATTAACAACCCTGGAGACTCCGCTCATTGCAGCACCATCATCACATCAGCTCAACCTGCACATTTAGAAAACATATGCAGGGCTGAGTACAAAAGCACTCAGTGGGCACATATGCCTAGGTATAAAAATACATGCTTCAAAACTATAAATTGTCATGCCATCATAATCAGTACAGCAAGGGAGTTTTTTCGCTAAAAAGGCCCAAGCTTACTAAGTTCATTTGTGATTCTTAAAGTTCGTCTGATTAGACTAAGTTCTTTTGTAATCTATCATATCTGAAACTGTGTGCCGGAGAGGTGGCCACCTCTCACGGTCACTTGACCGGCCAACCCGCTAGATGACTCACGGTCACTGGTGTACACTAGCCCTGGCAGGATAGCTATCAACTGCTCAGGACCCGAATTCGATTGCATCATTGGCAAAGCCAAAGCAGATAGATATCATACTAAAATTTAAACATTTTATGGCAAGACAATACTTGAAATAACTTTAACTCAAATATTTTGTAACGAAATAACTTGCTCAAATGTAACATTAAACTCATTTGATAGATATATATAAAACTGAAATTAACAGTTAAATCATCTCATGCATTCATTCGTATAAGAGGCCTACGACACGCAGGGGATCTCTATATACGTATAGTAAAAGTAATGCCCACCTCGTTGTGTCTCTGTATCAATGAGTAACGTCACTCTCTCCCTCAAGTCGTTACTTCCCAAAAGGACCTTCATCGTTATGAAGAATTGGTGAGAAGTTATAAAAGAAACCTCGATTAATAATCTAATCTCTTTTATGAAACATTAGTATCTCTAATGTTCATCTCTCTTGATTGTTAATCAATATAACAATTATTATCTCTCGTCATTACTCATTAATTATAACATCCTTATGTTATAATTAGCAGCGCTTCAATTAAAAGAAATATTTAACACATCGAAAAGTCCACTTTCTTAGCAGATATATTCGCTCTCATCTCGTCTAATTAACCAATTAGAAAGTTAAACTTTCCATTAGGCATGTATTTGAGTCACGGGTCAACAAGAATTTACTATGCTCAAATTCTAATTTCACTAAAAATTTCGGCATGACCTATTCATATATAATGTCAGCCACGAGATTTCAACGCGTGAATCTCACTACGTGAACTCGTCTCTCGACTCAAAACTTAACATCTTGACATCTTTTCAACGCAAACCAAACAATTCAAAATCATCAAAACTCTTTATCAGTAAACTATCATTTATACTCGACACCAATTGTTCGAGTGTCAGATACCAACATTTATGTGCGTTAATCATAACTCTCACAACTCACACCATTTAGTCATATCGTATCATCCATCAAAACAAATATAATCAAGTTGTTTTCTAGAAAGTTTTGCTGTTTTTGTGTCATCTTTAAAAATTCATAACAACCAACTCAATCATCATAAACTCTCATACCAATTGCTCTCAAAAACTTCATGAAGTGTAGTTCACTCTAAAAATGGTAGTTAACCAAAAAGGTTAAAGGTTTTTGGAGATATTGCTCTTTTAGTGCAGGCTGTCAAAGATTGACAGTTTCTGCCAATTTTGTTTAGGCCATTAGAAACCAAGGCAAACCTTAATAAAATTCCATCAAATTTAATCATCCAAAACTAAAGGTATCCTTGAAGATTTGGTTAAAATTTCACAAGAGAAAACGTTCATATGATCTGCCAAATAAACAATGAAACTCATACACTTTTACTGTTGGACAAATATGACAGCAGAACAGGGCATTTTTGAAATAATAAACTGCTCTGTTTCAGAGGTCATAAAAATCGAAATCTTATGTTTTTAGAAAATTATTGAAGTCTAGTTTCGTTTAAAAAAAACGGTGATGCAAAATCCTTCATGGATTAATAGATATAAACGTTTTTGTGAAGTCTACCAATAGTTGACAGATTCTGTCAAGGATTTTTCAAAATATCTTTAAAATAGCAAACATCATCCAAAAGACATGAAATTTTGCAGAAACGAAATACACATATCATAGATAAACATACTAAAATTTCAGAGCCATCAAGCAATGAAAACTCATCGAAACATAAGCTTGAAACTGCTGTAAAATTTTGACAGAATTCCAGTTTTAATCTCGTTCAACAATTATCATCCATAAATTGTAAATCAATTAGCATGCTCATGTGATATCGTAGAACACATATACGCAATAATATTCATTATGCAACGTCTCAAACTTCACGAATTTAAATAATCATACTCTAAAAATTTATACAATTTTCGTGCTTGGAAAAATACGAATTTAATATATATCGATTCTAGCATACCCCTAAGCACAAATATCAAGTCAAAACGATCAAACAAAAATCGAAAGACAAGCTAATATGTGAAAAACGGGGCTGCCCTCATGGGTTTCATAGCTACGGTTCGTTCCGTTCTTACTCCCTTCATTAAACATGCTCAACATCTACCCAAGAACAACATACTAAAATTTCCCGACGATCCGACGTCGTTTCAAAATAAAGTCGAGAATCGACGTTTTTCGACGTCGACGAAAATCGAAAAGAAAACCATCAAAACGTAGGTAGAGATCTTACCTACTTAGATACGTGATCGAAAAGATGATCGGCGCTCGTCTCGGTGCTCAAATCGGAAGTCAAAAGCTCTAAGCTAATGTTTTCGTATATTTTCATATATCGATTCGTAAGACCAAGCTCCCTTATTTATAAGCGAAGAAGACAATTCTAAATTGTCTTGTCTTCCTTAGTCAACAATTACGACTAAGGAATTCACACTTGAGTCAACAATTACGACTAAGGAATTCACACTTGAACTGTCTTACTTAGTATTAGAATATATCAAATATATCCTAATCTAGTCCATAATATCTTTCAGTTTTGGTGGGGTAGCCTTAGATATTTAAGATATTAACCCGTTAGTCGTTAAATATCCCGTTTCGTCTCGTTTTAACGACTAATTACCCACATTCTTCGTTACTCACCCTCTTAACTCCTACTCACTTTCATTACACTCGTAATTCTATATAAATATAGAAAACGCAAGCTCGTTCTCGAAATTCTGATAAACGAGCTCGGTTCGTTTATCGAGAAATCCCAATTTACTATTCACTCGTCGTCCAAAAATAAAAACTTTCATTATTGGACTCGTATCGAAAAATTAAGAATATTTCTCGACGACATGCACGTAAGATTTTGAAAGTCGACAAAAAGACGAAATAGCAGTATTTTACTATTCATCGTCAAAAAGTCAAAAATTTCAAAAACGTCTTAACGGACTCAGATCTCACTTCCGAGTTCACCGTTCTCATTCAAATAATTATCTCGAATTATTCAAATACTCAAACTCAATTACGGATATAAAATCACACATCATCCTCACATCATCAAAAGAACATCTCAACATCTTTAAAATATAACAACAAAACTTCATATAACTCCTCATCTCTATACAAAGTAATCAAACAAGGGATCTTATACCCTACTTACTCAAACTTAAGCAATTAAACACGTCATCAAAAGCCCGGGTATTACATACCTTCCCCCTTAAAATAAATTTCGTCCCGAAATTTGTACCTCTTGTAAATGTATCGGGTACTTCTCTCACATCTTATCCTCAAGCTCTCTTTCCACTTCTTTCTTAACTATCATATCTCCATTGGACCTTATCCAATGCAATCGACTTATTACTCAATTGCCGAATTTTATGATCTAACATCATCTGAGGTCTCTCTTCATAACTCAAGTCTGGTTCTAAGATCATTTCTTCTTAGTAAACCACATGGTTTGGGTCGAAAATATATATCCTCTCAATTGTGACACGTGAAACACGTTATGCACATTTCCAAAGCTAAGTGGCAAAGCCAACCTATACGCTATTGAACCTATCTTTTGCAATATCTCGTAAGGACTTATAACTCTGGGTCTAACCTGTCCTTTAACTCCAAATCTATTCATCCCCTTTGAGGTAAAACCTTTAAGAAAACTTTGTCTCCTATCTCGAAACTTTGTCTCACATCTTATAGGCAAACTCAAGTAGTGGCAACACATTCTCCTGATGTACTCCTCTATCAAGGATAGTAGTTCTTATCATATCTTCTATCGTCTGCTATGCTAAAATTCATCCTTGTACCCAACTCTTTCTGTAACTCATCCAAAAACGTGATGTAATTTTTTTTTTTTTTTTTTTTGAGGTGATCTACACTGGTACTCAATGCAATCTTATAATGTCACGAACATACAATTGTGCTAACTTATCTGGTCCATACGCGATTAGGATCGGTATGAAATGTGCATATTTTGTTAGTCGATCTACAATCACCCAAATTGCTGTATTTCCTCTTTGACTTTTCGGTAAAGCTATCACAAAATCCATCGCTATGTGATCCCATTTCCACTCGGGAATCTCCAACGGTTTTAACTTCCCATAGGGTCGTTGGTGTAATGCTTTCACTTGCTGACAAGCTAAGCATCGCTCTACAAACGAAGCTATGTCTCATTTCATTCCGTCCCACAAAAATCTATTTTTCACAACCTGATACATCTTTGTGCCTCCTGGGTGGGCGGTGTAAGGCGTGTCATGAGTCCCACTCATGATCGTATTCTTAAGTTCATCATCGCGGGGAATGCATCTTCTCCCCTTAAAATAAGATAGCATTGTCTGATGTTTTTTTTTTTTTTTTTTTTGTAACTCTTGAGATCTCCTGCTCTTATCCTTTCTCATAAATTGTTCATTGTCTCATCTTTCCTTGTGCTTCAATCACCATTTTCCTCCAACTAGGCATCGTCGCAACAATACTTGCTATCGTCCCTGGTGGTTTTATCATCTCTATCCTCATCTTGTCAAAGTCCTTTATAAGCTCATCCTCTCTCGTGAGAAGACATCCTAACTTTGACGAGACTTTTCGGCTCAATGCATCGGCTACTACATTGGCCTTGCTAGGGTGATAATTAATGTCGCAGTTAACATCCTTTACTAATTCGAGCCATCTCCTTTGCCTCATGTTAATATCCTTATGCTCGAAAAAGTATTTCAAAGTTTTGTGGTTCGTGAAAATCTCACATCTAACTCCGTAGAGATGATGTCTCCAAATTTTCAGGGCATGCACAACGGCTGCAAGCTCTAAATCATGCGTTGGATAATGTATCTCGTGGAGTCTAAGTTATCGTTATGCATAGACTGTAACTCTTCCTTCTTGCATCAAAACACATCCTAGCCCATTCTTTGACGCATCTGTGTAGATGGTATACTCTTTATCCATTTCCGGGACTAGCAGCACTGGTGTTGTAGTCAATTTCCATTAAGCTCTTAAAAACTCTCTTTACACTCCTCTTTCCAATTGTACTTAGCTTCTTTTCTCGGTCTTGCTATCATGGAAAATCCTTCAATAAACCTCTGATAGTATCCTGCTAAGCCTAAAAAGTTGCGAATCTCGTTAGGCGTAGTTGGTGATCTCTACTCATGTACAGCTTGTACCTTGACGGGGTCAACTTTAATTCCTTCGGATGATACAATATGTCCTAGAAAAGTTACTTCGTTCAACCAAAACTCGCACTTGGTGAATTTGGCAAAAAGCTTCTCAACTCTTAGTGTTTCCAACATCTTTCTCAAATGTTTTGGCGCTCCTGCTCATTCTTCGAATAGATGAGAATATCATCTATGAAAACTAGGATAAATTTATCCAGTTATTGATGGAACACTCGATTCATGTGATCCATGAAAACTACTGGTGCCTTCGTCAAACCGAATGGCATAACTATGAACTCATAGTGCTCATACCTCATTTGAAAAGCTGTCTTAGGTGTATCCTCCTGTCAAAATTTGAACTAGTGGTATTATGATCTCAAGTCAACTTTCAAGAAAAACTCGCTCTTCGTAATTGATCAAACAAGTCATCTATCCTCGGCAAAGGATATTTGTTCTTGAGTGTCAATTTATTCAGCTCTCGATAATCTATGCACATTCTCAACGTGTCATCCTTCTTTTTGACAAAAAAGACTGGTGCTCCCCACGGGGATACACTACGTCTAATAAAACCTAACTCGAGCAATTCTTGTAGCTGAATCTTCAGCTCTTGTAGCTCCTTAGGCGCCATTCTATAGGGTGCCTTCGACACTAGTGCTGATCCAGGTTCTAGGTCGATAGTGAACTCCAACTATCTTGTTGGTGGCAATCCTGGTAAGACCTCGGGAAATACATCTCTATATTCCCTTACCACTACTACATCCTCAAAGTTTTTACTTGATTCTCCTTCATCATTCAAGTAAACTAGGTAAGCTTGTGCTCCTTTCTTCTTTACCAATTTCGACGCCTGAAGTGCCGAAATGATTGGAACTCTCTTCTTTCTATCAATGTCGTGAAAACATGTCTGTTCCTTCCCAGGTGGTTGGAAAGTTATCTGTCTCTTCTTACAATCAATCGGGGCAAAGTTCTCTGCTAACCAGTCCATCCTTAGAATAATGTCTACGTTCCACATAGGCATTAAGTGCAAGGTTCTTGTTTTCATCTTTAGTGATCCTAACTCAAACTCTAATTTAGAAATCATGTGAGAAACTGTAGTAGCTCTTCCTACAGGAGTGATTACTCTCAACTTGGGACTAGCTCGTTTTGGTTCGAGTTTGGAGGTAACATGCTTCAAACACTTAAAGAATGCGAGGCTCCTGTATTAAACAGGATTCTAACTGGTGCATCCAATAACTTGCCCATACTACCTTAAAGTCCTGCCTTAAACTGGCATTTAAAACTCAGACATCTCTTCACCAGTATCCATCTTCTGATGAGCGAACGTGATAGCTCACAGAATTCTCAATTATACTCTACAACCGATTTCTTTCCTTGCATCAAACTTCGATAATCAGCTTCTCGCTGCTTACTGTACTCCTCGGTACATACTTCTCAAGAGTAGTCTTAAATTGTTCTCAAGTATAGTTTACCAGTTGCTCGGGTGTTAAAGTCCTCTGACGTGCCTCTCACTAGTCTTATACATTAAAAGAATCTACTAGGATAACTCAAAAGTTGTAAGGGTTCAATCCTAGAACGACATCAAAACAAATTGTTCAAGAGACTCAAATGAATGACCAGAGGGTAGAATGAAGTAACTACCAGGTCGAACAAAAATGACCTAGAGTAAGAACCCATCTGGCTTTTCAACCGAAAGTTGAAACACGTGGGTTTATAAACCCAAAACACGTCTACTGAGATTTGGATCATGCGGACTGGCCAGGTCCAACATAATCACTCCCCAGTCACACGGGATATACTATCCCGAACTTGGAAATTATGTGTCTTCTAAACCCTCAACATACTATACATAACAAAACTTAAGTTCACACCAGCAAGCTAAAAGCTTAAACTCAGGGTCATATGTTCTAGACTCTTGTTTCGAAAGTTCAATATTTTTCAACTCTCCTCTCATGTTGCGGTGGTGGTGGCGGAGTATTATCCCGCCTATCCTTCACATCACACTCTTGATGACATCTTTGAGGCATTTTTGAAATCACAAAAGGAAAACTCAACTCGACCAACGCTCTAAGCATCCTCAAAACTCAAGTTCAATTTACTAACTCAACTTTAAGGAAACCCTCACGGTCACCTTAACATTCATCTGTAAGGCAATAAGCACTCACGAAATGCTAACAAAAAGACCACTCTGGTCAACCTAATATATCCATCAGTAGAATGCCTCGTTTTAGAGGGCTTACATAAAGGGGTTATTTAAACCCTACAAAAACCATAGTATCTATCGTAATGTCCCTTCTAAACCGACACCATTAATAGTACTATGTCTCGGTCTGGACCTCCTACGGTAACTGCTACCAGTCAACTCATCTAGTTGCTACTTTAGCACACTAGGAACATCCATCTATTTAACATCAGTAGGGTACTATATTCGCATGCTTATCTATCATCATGTCAAAATCTCAAGTACCAATATCTCCTAAGTAAGTTATATACATCGCAATGTAATTGCAACTAATCAAAAACGAGGGTGTACCGCGCATACTCTCAAGATCATCCTTAGCTCTAGCCTACATCGACTTCTCTTCTCATCCTCATCAACTCTAGCCATCCTCGGCTACTTCTCATCCTCATTATCGTTTATCATTTTATCATCTTTGGTAACTGATACTCAAGGATCGACTCGATATCTACTACACTCTTCTAGAGTCTCTGGTAGAAAACAAGCATCCGGTCATTAGATCCGCATAGAAAATCTGGGTATCTGTAACAAATCTCATCTCCTGTGGGTCCAATGCTCAAGACAACATGTCCCATCATATTGAGTGGCTTTCTTCCTTGCTCAATCCTACCACTCGATTGGTAGCACGGGGACTAGGTGCACGATGCCATCCAGTCTAGTAACAACCATAAGGCTTTCATCCTTTCATAGTCTATGAACATGTGTTTGAAAATCTGCTAGGGTATCTCTGTACCACATACTGTACGCCTCGTCCTCGTATCCGATCTTTCCTGAGTTCGATCTCACAACAGTCCACTTTCGTGCAGTGCCAACAGTCCTGGCCAACCTATAAGGAGAACTTAAAGGTGACTCTAGGAACTAACTCTACTTGGCTCCAGCAACAGAAATAAACAAAACATAACTTAGCAAAACTCCTATTAAGTAGTACTGTTATCTTAAAACTCAAGCTCAAAACATCTAAATTCTCATCTCGTCCCGTCTTTACTTAGTAGGGAATCTCTCTAAACAATGATATTAGATCCCTTAATCTAAATCATCGTGACTCAGTAAGACAACTCAACAATTCTCTCTCAAAGCCATCTCCAAAGACTATGGCTCATGATACCTCCTCAAGTACCATTAAGGTTGCGTGAGCAAAACTCGCGTCACAAAATAACTCAACATATCGTACAATATCTCATTGCAGCATGCTAATAACTCATCATTAATCATGCTATTATACTCAAGCTCATAACTCAAACTCATAACTAAAACCAACAAGTACTTAAAGCAATTGCTAATTCTCTCAAGCTTTAGCTCTAAGTTCTCATTTCATCCTTCTACTTAGTAAAAAAAAAAAATCTCTCTTAACAATGACATTAGATTCCTTCATCTAAATCATCGTGACTTATCACAACTGCTCAAACAATTCTCATCACAAAAACATCTCAAATACATCACATCATAACTCATAATTATGCATCTTCAATCATATAACATCATATGATATAAACGCTCTCATGATTCATCATGTAACGTCAACATATGCTCTTACAACATAATAACTCATTATTAATCATGTTGTCATCCTCAAACTCAAACTATGCACCTTTAAAGTGTAACATCATAACTCATCATATAACCTCAACATCATGCTCTTCAAAATTTAACGTCAAATAAACTTTGAAATTTTACATACCTCGTTGAGCCTGGTGTGATGGTGCGCCGAGCTCACGGTTGTTAATAACTATTAGTCTAGTGACTCATTCTAGACTAAACTCAAGACTTCTAATTCAGAGCTTTCCTTCGCTCTGATACCACTCTGTCACAGCCCGCCCTAACTATGGATAGTTAGGTCGAGTGATCCACGACTAGGGATGGGGTTAAAGAAGAAGGGGAAGAAAAGGGGCGTCATTTATAGCCGTAAAACTTACTCATCTTAATAAAACTCGTCATTTTTATTCATTAATACTCAATTGAAAACAGTCTATGAAAGACAGCATAAAACTTAATTAATATCATTAATCAAGTTATACATCGTATGAAACCATTCTCTTAAGACTCAAAGTATGACATAACATACTATAACATCAACAACATCTTGCAGCGGAAAGTAGCTAGACATATGTATGAAGACATATTCTAGACAGGTTAACTATTTATTAACAACCCTGGAGACTCCGCTCATTGCAGCACCATCATCACATCAGCTCAACCTGCACATTTAGAAAACATATGCAGGGCTGAGTACAAAAGCACTCAGTGGGCACATATGCCTAGGTATAAAAATACATGCTTCAAAACTATAAATTGTCATGCCATCATAATCAGTACAGCAAGGGAGTTTTTTCGCTAAAAAGGCCCAAGCTTACTAAGTTCATTTGTGATTCTTAAAGTTCGTCTGATTAGACTAAGTTCTTTTGTAATCTATCATATCTGAAACTGTGTGCCGGAGAGGTGGCCACCTCTCACGGTCACTTGACCGGCCAACCCGCTAGATGACTCACGGTCACTGGTGTACACTAGCCCTGGCAGGATAGCTATCAACTGCTCAGGACCCGAATTCGATTGCATCATTGGCAAAGCCAAAGCAGATAGATATCATACTAAAATTTAAACATTTTATGGCAAGACAATACTTGAAATAACTTTAACTCAAATATTTTGTAACGAAATAACTTGCTCAAATGTAACATTAAACTCATTTGATAGATATATATAAAACTGAAATTAACAGTTAAATCATCTCATGCATTCATTCGTATAAGAGGCCTACGACACGCAGGGGATCTCTATATACGTATAGTAAAAGTAATGCCCACCTCGTTGTGTCTCTGTATCAATGAGTAACGTCACTCTCTCCCTCAAGTCGTTACTTCCCAAAAGGACCTTCATCGTTATGAAGAATTGGTGAGAAGTTATAAAAGAAACCTCGATTAATAATCTAATCTCTTTTATGAAACATTAGTATCTCTAATGTTCATCTCTCTTGATTGTTAATCAATATAACAATTATTATCTCTCGTCATTACTCATTAATTATAACATCCTTATGTTATAATTAGCAGCGCTTCAATTAAAAGAAATATTTAACACATCGAAAAGTCCACTTTCTTAGCAGATATATTCGCTCTCATCTCGTCTAATTAACCAATTAGAAAGTTAAACTTTCCATTAGGCATGTATTTGAGTCACGGGTCAACAAGAATTTACTATGCTCAAATTCTAATTTCACTAAAAATTTCGGCATGACCTATTCATATATAATGTCAGCCACGAGATTTCAACGCGTGAATCTCACTACGTGAACTCGTCTCTCGACTCAAAACTTAACATCTTGACATCTTTTCAACGCAAACCAAACAATTCAAAATCATCAAAACTCTTTATCAGTAAACTATCATTTATACTCGACACCAATTGTTCGAGTGTCAGATACCAACATTTATGTGCGTTAATCATAACTCTCACAACTCACACCATTTAGTCATATCGTATCATCCATCAAAACAAATATAATCAAGTTGTTTTCTAGAAAGTTTTGCTGTTTTTGTGTCATCTTTAAAAATTCATAACAACCAACTCAATCATCATAAACTCTCATACCAATTGCTCTCAAAAACTTCATGAAGTGTAGTTCACTCTAAAAATGGTAGTTAACCAAAAAGGTTAAAGGTTTTTGGAGATATTGCTCTTTTAGTGCAGGCTGTCAAAGATTGACAGTTTCTGCCAATTTTGTTTAGGCCATTAGAAACCAAGGCAAACCTTAATAAAATTCCATCAAATTTAATCATCCAAAACTAAAGGTATCCTTGAAGATTTGGTTAAAATTTCACAAGAGAAAACGTTCATATGATCTGCCAAATAAACAATGAAACTCATACACTTTTACTGTTGGACAAATATGACAGCAGAACAGGGCATTTTTGAAATAATAAACTGCTCTGTTTCAGAGGTCATAAAAATCGAAATCTTATGTTTTTAGAAAATTATTGAAGTCTAGTTTCGTTTAAAAAAAACGGTGATGCAAAATCCTTCATGGATTAATAGATATAAACGTTTTTGTGAAGTCTACCAATAGTTGACAGATTCTGTCAAGGATTTTTCAAAATATCTTTAAAATAGCAAACATCATCCAAAAGACATGAAATTTTGCAGAAACGAAATACACATATCATAGATAAACATACTAAAATTTCAGAGCCATCAAGCAATGAAAACTCATCGAAACATAAGCTTGAAACTGCTGTAAAATTTTGACAGAATTCCAGTTTTAATCTCGTTCAACAATTATCATCCATAAATTGTAAATCAATTAGCATGCTCATGTGATATCGTAGAACACATATACGCAATAATATTCATTATGCAACGTCTCAAACTTCACGAATTTAAATAATCATACTCTAAAAATTTATACAATTTTCGTGCTTGGAAAAATACGAATTTAATATATATCGATTCTAGCATACCCCTAAGCACAAATATCAAGTCAAAACGATCAAACAAAAATCGAAAGACAAGCTAATATGTGAAAAACGGGGCTGCCCTCATGGGTTTCATAGCTACGGTTCGTTCCGTTCTTACTCCCTTCATTAAACATGCTCAACATCTACCCAAGAACAACATACTAAAATTTCCCGACGATCCGACGTCGTTTCAAAATAAAGTCGAGAATCGACGTTTTTCGACGTCGACGAAAATCGAAAAGAAAACCATCAAAACGTAGGTAGAGATCTTACCTACTTAGATACGTGATCGAAAAGATGATCGGCGCTCGTCTCGGTGCTCAAATCGGAAGTCAAAAGCTCTAAGCTAATGTTTTCGTATATTTTCATATATCGATTCGTAAGACCAAGCTCCCTTATTTATAAGCGAAGAAGACAATTCTAAATTGTCTTGTCTTCCTTAGTCAACAATTACGACTAAGGAATTCACACTTGAGTCAACAATTACGACTAAGGAATTCACACTTGAACTGTCTTACTTAGTATTAGAATATATCAAATATATCCTAATCTAGTCCATAATATCTTTCAGTTTTGGTGGGGTAGCCTTAGATATTTAAGATATTAACCCGTTAGTCGTTAAATATCCCGTTTCGTCTCGTTTTAACGACTAATTACCCACATTCTTCGTTACTCACCCTCTTAACTCCTACTCACTTTCATTACACTCGTAATTCTATATAAATATAGAAAACGCAAGCTCGTTCTCGAAATTCTGATAAACGAGCTCGGTTCGTTTATCGAGAAATCCCAATTTACTATTCACTCGTCGTCCAAAAATAAAAACTTTCATTATTGGACTCGTATCGAAAAATTAAGAATATTTCTCGACGACATGCACGTAAGATTTTGAAAGTCGACAAAAAGACGAAATAGCAGTATTTTACTATTCATCGTCAAAAAGTCAAAAATTTCAAAAACGTCTTAACGGACTCAGATCTCACTTCCGAGTTCACCGTTCTCATTCAAATAATTATCTCGAATTATTCAAATACTCAAACTCAATTACGGATATAAAATCACACATCATCCTCACATCATCAAAAGAACATCTCAACATCTTTAAAATATAACAACAAAACTTCATATAACTCCTCATCTCTATACAAAGTAATCAAACAAGGGATCTTATACCCTACTTACTCAAACTTAAGCAATTAAACACGTCATCAAAAGCCCGGGTATTACAATGGATCCTGGGAGAAATAAATAAAAGCAATTGCATGAGCATGTTTTAATCTTATGTAAGATTGGGAGCTCATAAGCTTTCACGTATTTTTCTCTATCATACCAAATGAATATCATGGTCAATGGATCCTGCTTCTTGGAGAAATAAATAGAAGCAATTGCATGAGCATGTTTTAATCTTTGGGAATTCGTCGATTAATGTTCCAAAAAATACGAATTTATATTTAATGATAGCTGTTAATTATTAACTAGAGTTGAGGTTTGCGTAGAAATCTTTCTATGAGTGTATCTTTCTTAATAAATATTATAGTGAAATAAAAATAAGAAAATTGAAAGATATATTTTACGGTGTTAAGTATCCGTCAGGAACATGGGAGACTTTGCACTCTTTATAAAATGTTGAGGGCTAATCGTCCACAATTAAAAGATAAAGAGGTAAATGTGCTAGGGGTTGTATGATAAGGGATTATTTGCTACTTCTCCCTTCATAAAATGATGTCGCTCCACCTGCTAATCCGGTGAGGTAATACATCAATCCTTTGTTAGATTGTGCGTAATGAGATATTCTTTGAAAAATTTAGAGGTTTTAAATAAAAATAAATAAAAATTTAAGATATTTTTTTTAATTCGTTAAAAGTTGGAAACACAAAGCATTACTCCTCCGTCTACTAATTTATTTTCTAATTCAACATTTTTGTCCGTCCACACATTCACATAATACCCATTTTTTAGAGATAACATCACTCTTTAAATTTTTTTACGTACCGTCACTAATGAACCCAATAATTAACACTATTTTTTCTAATTTATGGGGCCACTAAATATATAATTAACTTGTTTAAAATTCTTATCCACTCATTTCGAAAGTAAATTTGTGTCCACTTTACTTGGGAAGTGAATTTATAGACGGGAAAATATTAAATTAATTTTATATTTCATACTCCCTCCGTCCTTTAAAATTATGTATGATTGACTCCGATACGAATTTTAATAAAAAAATTATTTATAGTAATGATAATGAAGAAAGGGTCCCATATTTAGAGTATTATTAATTAGATTATGAGTAAATAGTGTAAGTTAAAAGGGTAAAATTATAAGAATTATATGTGGGGTAGAATCCAAAAATATGATATGCATAATCTTGGGGAACGTATCAAAAAGAAAAAAGTATGCATAATTTTGAAGGACAAATGGAGTACTTCTTCCATCCCAATTTAATGTGTCACGTTTTTTTTTAATGTTCAATTTCAATAGATTACTTTCTAAAATGAAAAGTCAATACGTAACAAATCTTCTCACGTAACTCATAATTTACACTAAATGTAATTGTGATCTACAGAAAATTATCTCTGTTTTTATTTAAAAATAATATTTTTATTTTTTTCTCTCTTATTTTTTAAATAAATATATTTTTAATTTTTTTATCCTTTATTTTATTATAAATTACTCCCTCCGTCCAATAATTCAAGGCCTACTTTCTTTTTTGGTCCGTCCACCAACTCAATCTTATATATTTTTAGTAAATTTTTATTCATATTTTAATTGGTGGGTCCTAATAAACAATACACTTTTTCTCCACTCAACTAAATAATATACTTTGTGGGTCCATTTCTCCACTCAACCAATAAACAATATATTTTATGGGTCTCTTTCTCCACCCAATTAATAAAAGTATAATTTTTCTTAAAACTCGTGTTTTGCCTCCTAAGTCTTGAATTAGTGGACGGATGAAGTATTTATTTTAACATTTGTGTCCAAGTCCCGTTGAATTGGGACGAAGGGATTAGTATATATTTTTAGTAAAGAAGATGAAGGCCCACATCATCTAGAGAGTGGCCCAGGAAATCAGGAAGCATTTTTGGCCCAGCCCTTTCTTGACTCCTGCGGTTTGGTCTCCCAGAGCCACCAAACAAGTGGAAAATCAGCGTCTCTTTTTGAGGAAGAAGTCACAATGGGAAGGGAAAATGGATTCGCGGAAGGTCAGGTGGGAGAGAGTTCATCCTGTCAAGTTTTTGCCAAAGAAACGAGGCTTTCAGCCGAGTCTGGATCGGAGAAAGACAAAGAACGCGAGGGCAAACCACGACAGTCAGAAGGTGAGGAGAGAAGACTTTTTCTTCAGGAAATGACCGAGAAAGATACCGCTGGTAAAGCTCTCGAAAATAACATGTCACACCCCAATTCTTGAAACAATAACTATAACTGGGGTACGACTAATCATCTAAATGAACAAGGGAAAATCCTTGTGAAATCTGAATAAAAGGGATAACAATCGGGCTTAGCCCCTTTGGATGAAGAAAGACAGGTATTCAAGTGATACGAATCAATCAACAAACATAACAACTTCAAGATCACAAGTTTAGTGTCATGCTTCAGATAACCAACATTCACTGATTGAAATACTTTGAGAGTCAATAGTTTAGGCTCAACACAAGATATTGTTTAGAATCGCAACATGATAGGTCTTAAGTTAAGAAACAAAAGACAGATACTGGCTAATTCTGCAGCGGAAATCAAGATAAGGAGTTGAACTCTAGCCTCAGCTCTGCCCCGTCATCACCAGCCATTAACCTGAAAACATTTGAAAGTAATTTTG
Source organism: Salvia miltiorrhiza (assembly GCF_028751815.1). Taxonomy (NCBI): domain Eukaryota; kingdom Viridiplantae; phylum Streptophyta; class Magnoliopsida; order Lamiales; family Lamiaceae; genus Salvia; species Salvia miltiorrhiza. The sequence continues at coordinate 120,750 of NW_026651523.1, forward strand.
GGCTAAGTACTAATGTACTTAGTGGGCTGCAACTTTTAAAGCATTTCATAATCTGAAGAACAGTTTATCCAATCTTACTGACATGACATAGAAGGTTTTAAAGAGAAATAACTTCTATGCATGTTAAAACATTTTCATATATATATATACTTAATTATTTTGCGCGCGTTTGCACACTCCATTCTGTTACTCGCTGTGATCCCGGACCTCTAGCCACCGACGGATCTCTGTCTCCCGCTGACTTGAACTGAGGGCGTAACCCAGCCAAGTATAATAAACCTCGAAAATTAATCCAGACAGGCCTATTATTTCTATGCTCCGGAACACATCCCGTCGAGCACCCTTATAACGCCTCTGGTTAGTGCCCGATGGAGATCAACCCACCGAGTCATCTAACAAGTGTACACAATTCTCAAACAACGTTTTAGGTCATAAGAGAACCTCAATTGATTAACTGTACGAGCATTAAACATGGTAGAGTGCACAAAAATATTTTATTGGATAAACAGTTTATATTACACGAATATTTAAGCTCAATAGCTTAATCATACATTTGAAAAATAAGCCCACCTGTCTAGGCAAAGCCTGTCGTTTAACCTTATCTCTGAATCGGAATAGCAGTGCTAATCCTCCTGATGCTCAAAGCCTACAAGAAATCTATTCTCAATAGGTCTCCTTGAATTCTAATCTTAAGTCATGGTGTAGTGCTTAATATTCTATGATTCACTTAGCCGGGTTTTCAAAATTTAATGAATAAATAATTGAAAACATTTCTCTTGAGTTAAGAACACCAACAATATTCTTACTCATCTTTTTTTTTTTTTAATTGGAATTATAAATAAAACCAATTAAATCATAAATATTCTTATTGCAAAATATAATGCAAATCTTGTCATGCTTAGCATATAATAAGTAATTACTTAAAATATGCTTATAATAATAATTTAATATTATTATAAAAATTTACTCTTTGAAAATAATTAATCAAACTTAATAAGTCTAATTAATTAAAATAGTATAGTCCATTTTAAATAAAGAAGCTGCACAGCCCAATTGAATAAATTAATAAAGGCCCAGCAGATTTAATAATTAAAGCCCAACTGAAACAAAAATAAATAAAATCTCGGCCCAAATACTCATAAAAATCGGCCCATGACTCGAGCCCACAACTTAATTAAAATCGGCCCACTCAAGCCCACTACTAATTAAGCCCTAGCCTAGCCCAACATCCTCACCCCTCCTTTTCTTCCCCCATCGGACGCACACACATAAACACAAATGCACACACACAAACACAAACGCACACACACGCACGCAGCAGCACTCTCTCCCTTCCTCTCGATCTTTTCCGGCGGCTGTAGCAGCTCCGTCTCCACCACCCGACCGCCGTCCCCTGACTCCCTTCTCCATCTTCGGTCGGTCAGCAGCAGGAGAAGCGGACTGCCGCCCAGCCTCCCTCTTCATCCTTCTCTCTTCCGACGGACGACGTATGCCACCGCCGGATACGCCGCCGCCCCCTTGACTCTCATCTCCCTCTCCTCTAATCTCTCTTCCTCTGAATCTCCGGTGCACAGCAGCAAAAGCCGCCGCCGACCAGTGACTCCGACTCCCACACTTCCGCCGCTCAAAGTTCAAATCGGAAATGACCCCTCTCCTCTTCTCCAGCCGTGGCCGGGCAGCAGCGGCACCGCCGCCGCGCCCTGCCTCCCTCCGCTGCACCCCATCGAAGCAGCCGCTCCTCTCTCCCCACCCTCTGTTCACAGATCCGGCAGCCTCGGTCAGTGGCTCCGCGCCACCACCGTCAGCACACCATTCCCGGCGAGCAACCATGAAGGCCACCGCCGTCCTCTCCGACTCAGCAGACCCAACCAGACACTCAACTCCAACATTTGAACTCGGCATTAATATCAAATTCAAGACTTTTTCTTTATTCTTATTAATAGATATGCTTCAAAATAAAATCTTTTCTTTTCAATGAATCATGCTATCATGTATGTATATGTAATAATGAAAGTCATACTATTGAAATGCTTGAATGTTTTGTTGTGTATATTGGTTTACTGGAATGGCACATATGAAGAGCTTGATTTTTAACAGTCGAGCAAATGAGGTAAGGGCTCGAGAGGAAACCTTTAGGTATTTAGGATGTGAAATGGTTGCTGCCTGATTCTGAATTTGCTTGTTTGCTGGAATCACTGCACAATATTTCAGATTTTTGCTTCTCTTCAATATATGCAGAGAAACTAAGAATGAGATGGAGAAATCTCAAAGTTGAGAGGAATTTACATATGGTTGCTGCGCACTTCAGGGATGAAGAAGAGCTTGTGAGGAAATTTCCAAGTGGATTGATTGTTGTAAAATATTGATTTGCATGTGATTGATTTAACAAAAGTATGGCTGATTGCTTAAAAAAAAAATATGGCTAAAGTTGTGATTTTGGGGAGACAATGTATCGTGTGTGGTTGGAAAGGAAATTCTTTAGGTGGAAAGAGTGGATGGGTGGTTGGAAAGGGAAAGAGTGGATGGGTGGTTGGAAAGGTGTTAAAGTGGCTGATGGGAGAATAAAATAAAATACAATAAAAATCTTCCGGGTTGTACTATGAAAACTGTAATGTTCGTTTAGTGTTCGTTAAATAAATATCTCGTGAAAATACTTGAAAGGTAAATTAAATAAATATGCAATGCATATAAATTCAATAACTAAATTTACAAATATTTTTGTAAATCATTTTTGTTGGAATTAAAAATAAATTTATTTTCTTTTATCCGGCGTGAATCAACTTAATATCTAAGTTCAAAAATTATTCTAAACTTAGCAAAAAGGAACGGGGTATTACATCCCTCCCTCCTTAAAAAAAATTTCGTCCCCGAAATTACATACCTTGATAATCTAGCTGGGGATACTTGACTTTCATTGAATCTTCAAGTTCCCATGTGGCCTCTTCCATCCCGTGATGGTTCCACTTCACTTTAACGAGAACAATGTTCTTGTTACGTAAAACTTGAACCTTGCGATCAAGTATCTGGACTGGTTTCTCTTCATAACTTAAGTCCTGGGCTAGGACCACTTCATCATGCTTAATCACATGTTTTGGATCAAACACATACTTTCTTAACTGAGAGACATGAAACACATTGTGTACGTCTCCAATACTGGGTGGCAATGCCAACCTATAGGCTACAGGGCCTATCTTATCTAGGATCTCAAAAGGTCCTATAAAACGGGGTCGTAACTTGCCCCTCTTTCCGAAACGTATAACTCCCTTTGAGGGAGAAACTTTGAGGAAAACTCGATCCCCAACATTGAATTCTAACTCCGATCGGCGTTTATCGGCGTAAGACTTTTGTCTATCTTGAGCTTCTTTGATTCTTTGCTTGATGTGGTCGACCTTCTCAACCATCTGTTGGACCAGTTCAGGACCTAACAACTTTCTCTCGCCCACCTCATCCCAGTAAAGTGGCGATCGACATTTTCGGCCATACAAAGCCTCATATGGAGCCATTCCAATTGTTGCTTGATAACTGTTGTTATAAGCAAATTCTATAAGAGGTAACAAATCCTCCCAACTTCCACCTTTGTCTGTGACAATCGTTCGCAGCATATCTTCTAGGATCTGAATCGTTCTTTCTGACTGCCCGTCAGTCTGAGGGTGGTATGCTGTGCTGAAATTCAGCTGAGTGCCCATTGCTTCTTGTAAACTTTTCCAGAAACGCGATGTGAATCTGGTGTCACGATCTGACGTGATAGATACAGGTACACCATGAAGGCGTACTATCTCTCTGACATATAACTTTGCAAGTTTCTCCAATCCAAAAGTCATTTGAATTGGCAGAAAGTGCGCCGACTTTGATAATCGGTCCACTATGACCCAAATAGCAGTGTTTCCACGTGCCGACCTCGGTAGGCTCACTACGAAGTCCATGTTAATGTGCTCCCACTTCCACTCAGGGATAGATAGTGGTTGCAGCATTCCATACGGCCTCTGATGCACGGCCTTCACTTGTTGACAAGCGAGACATCGCTCTACAAACAACGCTACATCTCTTTTCATTCCTTTCCACCAGAAAATTTTCTTCAAATCCTGATACATCTTTGTGCTGCCTGGATGTGCAGTGTAAGGAGTATCATGAGCCTCGCTCATAATCTCATTCTTTAATTCTTCTTTGTGTGGCACACACAATCTTTCACCAACCATAAGTGCATTATCCTTTGCTTCAGTGAATCCTTTCGTTTCATTCGTTCTTGCAGCTAGACGCATCTTCTCCAAAAACCAATCTTCTCTTTGTGCTTGCACAATTCTTTCCCTCAAATCAGGTTTAGCTATCAATGCAGCAACACAACCCGATACTGTGTCTGGAGGATGAACAATTTCCAAACTGAGTGAGGCGAAGTCACGGATCAGTTCCTTCTGCTGGGTGATGAAATACCCTAGCTTAGCCTTCGTCTTTCGACTCAGTGCGTCAGCTACTACATTCGCTTTTCCTGGATGATAACTGATGGTGCAATCGTAATCCTTTACTAATTCGAGCCATCTTCGTTGTCTCATGTTCAAATCCTTTTGCTCGAAGAAGTATTTCAAACTCTTATGATCTGTAAAGATCTCACACTTTACTCCATAGAGGTAGTGTCTCCAAATCTTCAGCGCGTGCACGACGGCTGCTAGTTCTAAATCATGAGTAGGGTACTTCAGCTCATGGGGCTTCAATTGACGAGACGCGTATGCTATCACTTTCTGATTTTGCATCAACACGCAACCCAATCCTAGTTTCGAGGCATCAGTATACACCACGAATTCTTCATTCTCTTCTGGTATTGCTAACACTGGTGCAGTAGTCAGCCTAGTCTTCAGCTCCTTAAAACTTTGTTCGCATGCTTCAGACCAAACGTATTTAGTCCCCTTTTTCAAAAGCTGAGTCATTGGCCTAGCCAATTTCGAGAATCCTTCGATGAATCTTCTGTAGTATCCTGCTAGACCGAGGAAACTCCTGATCTCATTGACATTTGATGGTGCCTTCCATTCCTTGACTGCTTCGACCTTGGCGGGGTCTACTTTGATTCCTTCAGTCGACACGATGTGACCGAGAAACATCACTTCTCTCAACCAAAACTCGCATTTGCTGAATTTAGCAAACAATTTCTCATTACGCAGGGTTTCGAGTACGATGCGCAAGTGCTCCTCGTGTTGTTCTTCAGTCTTAGAGTAGATGAGGATGTCGTCAATAAACACTAAGACAAAACTATCGAGATATTGATGGAACACTCGGTTCATCAAATCCATGAAAACGGCTGGGGCATTCGTTAATCCAAAGGGCATCACTGTGAACTCGTAATGTCCGTAACGCGTTCGAAATGCTGTCTTTGGAATGTCTTCTCTTTTCATCTTGAGTTGATGGTAACCAGATCTTAGATCAATCTTGGAAAACACACCGGCTCCTTTCAACTGATCAAACAGGTCGTCTATCCTTGGAAGAGGATATCTATTCTTTATCGTGAGCTTGTTCAATTCTCTATAGTCGATACACATCCTTAGTGAACCATCTTTCTTCTTGACGAACAAGACCGGTGCTCCCCACGGTGATACGCTAGGTTGTATGAAACCTAGATCCAACAGTTCTTGTAGTTGCACTTTCAATTCTTGTAACTCCGGCGGAGCCATCCTGTATGGTGCCTTCGACACTGGCGCTGCCCCGGGTTCTAGATCAATCGTGAATTCTAGTTGTCTGTTCGGTGGCATACCGGGCAATTCTTCGGGAAAAACGTCTTTGAAATCTCGCACCACTGGAACTTCTTCGATCGTTTTCTCTGCCTCACATTCTCCTGTCAAACTGACTAGGAAAGCCTCACATTCTCCCTTCCTTATTATCTTGGTGGCCTTCATTGCAGAAATTACTGGTACTTTTCCTCCCATTCTTATGCCATGAAAACTTGCCTTCTCCTTTCCAGCGGATTGGAAAGAGATCTTCCTCTCGCTACACAGTATCGTGGCACCGACTTGAGTAAGCCAGTCCATCCCTAGGATTATGTCAAACTCTATCATAGTGATGACATACAAATCTGCCTTAAACGTTTCAGCACCTATGTTCAGCTCTAAGTTCGAGATAATGTCCTTAGCAGCCAATCTTCTACCACCAGGGGTGCTAACTTCTAAAATTGTCTCAGCCAATTGTGGAGCCAGTTCTAATCTCTTACAAGCAGTATGTGAAATGAAAGAGTGGGACGCTCCAGTATCAAACAAAGCTATAATCGGCACGTCGAAAACATTAATCATACCTGCCAAGTTTCCTTGGTTTCCCGCTGCTTGTTTTTGGTTAAGGGCATAGGCCCTAGCATTATGTGGCTGTCCCCGTTGTCCTCCAGGACCCTGATTTTGTCGCTGTTGATTTCTGGGGTTTTGCTGTTGAGGTGCTCCTCCGTTCTTCTTCGGACATACTGAAGCATAGTGCCCAGTTTCCCCACATCTATAGCATATATTCATTCCTTTCAGGCATTCCCCTGAATGAGGTCGCTGACACTTTGGGCAGAGTGGTCGTCCCATTGCTTGCGGCTGTTGGTTCTGACGCTGATTCTGATTTTGGTTAGCAACCCATGGTTTCTTCCCATTTCCATTTCCAGGGTTTCCTCCAGTTCCTTCGTTCCACTTTCTTTTTCCTTTACCACCATCTTGAGGTGGTACAAATCCAGACTGTCCCGGAGCTTTCCCTTTTTCCTTTGGTAGCAATGACTCAATGGTAAGAGCCCTGCTCAGAGTTTGTGCGTAGGTGAGACCTCCCTGGCTTGCTAGGGAGATTGATATCTCGTGGCGCAGTCCATTCCTGAATTTTTCTGCACGCTTCTCATCAGTGTCCACCAGCGTCGGAGCATATCTTGATAGCTGATTGAAGGCTCTATCGTACTCAGTAACTGTCCCAGCCCTCTGCTTCAGATTCCAGAACTCATTCTGCTTCTTCTGTCTATAGCATCCCGGTATGTATTTCTCATATAATTCAGTCTTGAAATCTTCCCAAGTGAAATTTTCCCACTGTTCCTCAGTCATTGTGCGCCTCACCGATTCCCACCAGAAGTCGGCTTCGTCCACCAGTTGGTAGGTTGCACAAGTTACTTTGTCTTCGTCATCGCAACGGATGTAGTTAAAGATACGCTCTATGGCCCTAACCCACTTTTCGGCGTCTGTTGGATCGCCCAGCCCGTCAAATGTTGGAGGTTTTTCCTTGCGAAACTTCTCTTCAGCAGTACGATTTGGTGCTACTTGTTGGATTGGCTCTTCAGGGATGAATCCCCTGCCGCGTCCACGACCACGACCACGTCCTCGTCCCCTACCGCGTCTTCTTGGTGCGTCTTCCATTCTGATTTACGAACGAAAATAACACAAAAGTGAGACTTATTCTGCATGCATGCATACATATATACATACATAGATATACTTAAGGTATATTACTTCTATAGTGTAACCCTATGAAAGGCTAACTCTATGGGGAAACTGATCTATCTGGGTGGAATACTCAAGTGAATCCTTAATCTTATCTCATTGCTTCTACGTTATAACATATCTATGTTAAACGTTTCTATCTTACCAGTCCTTACTTAAATCGATCAAGCGGGGCTATCACGACTAACATTCCCAAGACATTCTTGGGTGGTACTCAAACAGTTGTAAGAGTTCTTATTATTCTGATCGTATAGGCAGTGAACCTAAAACAATAACATAACTTTCTTATTCGTTCATTCTCTTTGAAACCTGAAACATGTGGACATTTAATGTCACATGAAACTTTTCTATTGCCGGGATTCAAAGGATCTAACTCGACCATACATCTGATATTCGTGAAAAGCTCGATAGTCCTAAACACGACTTTACTTCATTTTATCGTTAAGGGCTCGGGTTGTCCCAAACACGATACTTAGCTGGTTATATGAGTCGGAGACTCAAAATAACAATATGAAAGCAATTAGCAATTCATAACTTATAGCATATGGAAAGCGTTAAGCAATTCACATAGCATCATTTACTGAAGCGCGCACTTCTTGAAAACTCTAAAACATTTAATAACTTTGAAACTTTTAAATCGTACCTTTTTCCTGCGGCAGTGTGACGGCGAGCTGAGGTTCAACAACTTTCTTAGAAGTCTAGAGGTACTATTCTAGACTCGACATTTAAAAACTTATGGTTATCAGAAACATGAAAGAAAACTCATGCTCTGATACCATTCTGTCACACCCCAATTCTTGAAACAATAACTATAACTGGGGTACGACTAATCATCTAAATGAACAAGGGAAAATCCTTGTGAAATCTGAATAAAAGGGATAACAATCGGGCTTAGCCCCTTTGGATGAAGAAAGACAGGTATTCAAGTGATACGAATCAATCAACAAACATAACAACTTCAAGATCACAAGTTTAGTGTCATGCTTCAGATAACCAACATTCACTGATTGAAATACTTTGAGAGTCAATAGTTTAGGCTCAACACAAGATATTGTTTAGAATCGCAACATGATAGGTCTTAAGTTAAGAAACAAAAGACAGATACTGGCTAATTCTGCAGCGGAAATCAAGATAAGGAGTTGAACTCTAGCCTCAGCTCTGCCCCGTCATCACCAGCCATTAACCTGAAAACATTTGAAAGTAATTTTGGGCTAAGTACTAATGTACTTAGTGGGCTGCAACTTTTAAAGCATTTCATAATCTGAAGAACAGTTTATCCAATCTTACTGACATGACATAGAAGGTTTTAAAGAGAAATAACTTCTATGCATGTTAAAACATTTTCATATATATATACTTAATTATTTTGCGCGCGTTTGCACACTTCATTCTGTTACTCGCTGTGATCCCGGACCTCTAGCCACCGACGGATCTCTGTCTCCCGCTGACTTGAACTGAGGGCGTAACCCAGCCAAGTATAATAAACCTCGAAAATTAATCCAGACAGGCCTATTATTTCTATGCTCCGGAACACATCCCGTCGAGCACCCTTATAACGCCTCTGGTTAGTGCCCGATGGAGATCAACCCACCGAGTCATCTAACAAGTGTACACAATTCTCAAACAACGTTTTAGGTCATAAGAGAACCTCAATTGATTAACTGTACGAGCATTAAACATGGTAGAGTGCACAAAAATATTTTATTGGATAAACAGTTTATATTACACGAATATTTAAGCTCAATAGCTAAATCATACATTTGAAAAATAAGCCCACCTGTCTAGGCAAAGCCTGTCGTTTAACCTTATCTCTGAATCGGAATAGCAGTGCTAATCCTCCTGATGCTCAAAGCCTACAAGAAATCTATTCTCAATAGGTCTCCTTGAATTCTAATCTTAAGTCATGGTGTAGTGCTTAATATTCTATGATTCACTTAGCCGGGTTTTCAAAATTTAATGAATAAATAATTGAAAACATTTCTCTTGAGTTAAGAACACCAACAATATTCTTACTCATCTTTTTTTTTTTTAATTGGAATTATAAATAAAACCAATTAAATCATAAATATTCTTATTGCAAAATATAATGCAAATCTTGTCATGCTTAGCATATAATAAGTAATTACTTAAAATATGCTTATAATAATAATTTAATATTATTATAAAAATTTACTCTTTGAAAATAATTAATCAAACTTAATAAGTCTAATTAATTAAAATAGTATAGTCCATTTTAAATAAAGAAGCTGCACAGCCCAATTGAATAAATTAATAAAGGCCCAGCAGATTTAATAATTAAAGCCCAACTGAAACAAAAATAAATAAAATCTCGGCCCAAATACTCATAAAAATCGGCCCATGACTCGAGCCCACAACTTAATTAAAATCGGCCCACTCAAGCCCACTACTAATTAAGCCCTAGCCTAGCCCAACATCCTCACCCCTCCTTTTCTTCCCCCATCGGACGCACACACATAAACACAAATGCACACACACAAACACAAACGCACACACACGCACGCAGCAGCACTCTCTCCCTTCCTCTCGATCTTTTCCGGCGGCTGTAGCAGCTCCGTCTCCACCACCCGACCGCCGTCCCCTGACTCCCTTCTCCATCTTCGGTCGGTCAGCAGCAGGAGAAGCGGACTGCCGCCCAGCCTCCCTCTTCATCCTTCTCTCTTCCGACGGACGACGGCAGCCACCGCCGGATACGCCGCCGCCCCCTTGACTCTCATCTCCCTCTCCTCTAATCTCTCTTCCTCTGAATCTCCGGTGCACAGCAGCAAAAGCCGCCGCCGACCAGTGACTCCGACTCCCACACTTCCGCCGCTCAAAGTTCAAATCGGAAATGACCCCTCTCCTCTTCTCCAGCCGTGGCCGGGCAGCAGCGGCACCGCCGCCGCGCCCTGCCTCCCTCCGCTGCACCCCATCGAAGCAGCCGCTCCTCTCTCCCCACCCTCTGTTCACAGATCCGGCAGCCTCGGTCAGTGGCTCCGCGCCACCACCGTCAGCACACCATTCCCGGCGAGCAACCATGAAGGCCACCGCCGTCCTCTCCGACTCAGCAGACCCAACCAGACACTCAACTCCAACATTTGAACTCGGCAATCAAAATCAAATTCAAGACTTTTTCTTTATTCTTATTAATAGATATGCTTCAAAATAAAATCTTTTCTTTTCAATGAATCATGCTATCATGTATGTATATGTAATAATGAAAGTCATACTATTGAAATGCTTGAATGTTTTGTTGTGTATATTGGTTTACTGGAATGGCACATATGAAGAGCTTGATTTTTAACAGTCGAGCAAATGAGGTAAGGGCTCGAGAGGAAACCTTTAGGTATTTAGGATGTGAAATGGTTGCTGCCTGATTCTGAATTTGCTTGTTTGCTGGAATCACTGCACAATATTTCAGATTTTTGCTTCTCTTCAATATATGCAGAGAAACTAAGAATGAGATGGAGAAATCTCAAAGTTGAGAGGAATTTACCTATGGTTGCTGCGCACTTCAGGGATGAAGAAGAGCTTGTGAGGAAATTTCCAAGTGGATTGATTGTTGTAAAATATTGATTTGCATGTGATTGATTTAACAAAAGTATGGCTGATTGCTTAAAAAAAAAATATGGCTAAAGTTGTGATTTTGGGGAGACAATGTATCGTGTGTGGTTGGAAAGGAAATTCTTTAGGTGGAAAGAGTGGATGGGTGGTTGGAAAGGGAAAGAGTGGATGGGTGGTTGGAAAGGTGTTAAAGTGGCTGATGGGAGAATAAAATAAAATACAATAAAAATCTTCCGGGTTGTACTATGAAAACTGTAATGTTCGTTCAGTGTTCGTTAAATAAATATCTCGTGAAAATACTTGAAAGGTAAATTAAATAAATATGCAATGCATATAAATTCAATAACTAAATTTACAAATATTTTTGTAAATCATTTTTGTTGGAATTAAAAATAAATTTATTTTCTTTTATCCGGCGTGAATCAACTTAATATCTAAGTTCAAAAATTATTCTAAACTTAGCAAAAAGGAACGGGGTATTACATAACAAAAAGAAAAAGAGCAAGAAATCGAAGAAGGTGTGCGAAACACAGGGAGGAAACAATGGTTGGGGAAACTTCATTGCGGATTTGGAAACCGAAAGTTTGGAAATCTGGAAATTAGGGAAAGCTTTGGGGCTTTCAAGCCAACTTACAGATCAGGAGATGGCCGCGCAAATTGAGGACCAAGAGGAAGGCAGCGTGAGGACAGAAGCTGGGAGTCAACCAAGTAAGTGTTCATGAATTTATTGTCATATAACATTCGGGGCCTTGGGAGTACTGGGAAACAGAAAGATGTTAGTGAGATTGTAAAAATGCAAAAGATTGACTTCTGTTGCCTTCAAGAAACAAAAATGACTGAGTTTGATTCATTGGTGTGTAACTCTTGGTGGGGTTTTGATAATTTTGATCTTGCGGTTCGGAATTCTGAAGGGCGGTCTGGTGGTTTGGTTAGTGCTTGGAATAAAAACGTTTTCCAAGCTTCTAGCAAATGGGACGTGAGCGGGGCTGTGGTGGTGAATGGAAAATGGGTTCAAGATGATGTTGGGTGTTGCATCATTAATGTCTATGCACCAGTTGGTTCGGAAGAGAAATCTAGACTTTGGGATGTTATCAAAAATATAGTGGAACAAAATGTCGATTGCGGTGTCTGTGTGATGGGGGATTTTAACGCGGTGCGGAAGCGGGAAGAAAGAGTCGGAAATGGGGATTCTTATGGGGCAGCAGATGCAAGAACCTTCGACAGCTTCATCGGTGATAGCGGCCTTACAGAAATCAGATCTCAAGGGCGCAAATTTACGTGGTTTAAGCCGAATGGGATGTGTAAAAGTAAACTGGATAGGTTTTTGGTTAACGACGCGTGGCTGCGTCAATGGGAGGGGTCGATGGGACGTGGTCTGCAACGCACCATTTCGGATCATTGCCCTATTGTTTTGGTGTCAAAAGCAGAAGATTGGGGACCAAGGCCTTTCAGATTCCTCAATGTGTGGGTGTCACATCCGGAGTTTGAACAACAGGTTAGGAAAGTGTGGACAGCGGACGGAATGACGGGATGGAGATGCTTTGTGGTCAGTGAAAAATTGAAGAAATTGAAAACGGAACTGAAAGAATGGAATAAATCCACTTTTGGGAATATTGATGAGAAGATACAGGTTTTGAAGACTGAATTGCAAACTCTTGACCACAAAGATGAAGAGCATGGAATTGAGGAGTCCGAAATCATTCGAAGAAATGAAATCCAAGCGAATATTTTCCTACAGCTGAAAGACAAACAAAGGGTCTTGCAACAGCAAGCTAAGGTTCGGTGGATCAAAAGCGGTGATCTTAACACGGGATTCTATCACCGAGCGATTATTGGGAGAAGGAAAAAGAATGAAATCTTGGGATTATACTTTGGAAATCAGTGGGTGTCTAATCCAGGGGAGGTCAAATCCAAAGTTCGGGAACATTTCGAAGTATTCTTCAAAAAAAGGACACGGGTTCTGCCAAACCTCCCCAACGATTTCCTCAAGAAAAAACTCTCTGATGAAGAGCGGAATTGGCTGTGCAGGGAGTTCGATTTGGAGGAGATTAAGGAAGCGGTGTGGAGCTGTGGTGGCGACAAGAGTCCTGGTCCAGATGGGTTCACGTTCTCCTTCTGGAAGAATGCATGGTCGACAGTCAAGGATGATCTTCTCCAAGTTCTGAAAGAGTTTTTCGAGAACGGGAGGATCCCCAAAGGAAGCAATACTTCGTTCATTGTTCTAATTCCGAAGAAGGAAGGGGCAGAGAAGATGGATGAGTTCAGACCGATCTCCCTGATCAATAGCTTATATAAAATCATTGCAAAAATCCTTGCAGGGAGGCTGAAAATGGTGATGGGGTCTATTATCTCGGACAAACAGTGCGCTTTCATCAAAGGACGGTTCATTCTTGATGGTGTGGTTATTCTCAACGAAGCAATTGCGGAAGCAAAGAAAAAGAAGATTGGTCGTATTTTCTTCAAGATCGACTTTGCTAAAGCTTACGACTCCGTTCAATGGGATTTCCTTGATGCTTTATTCGGTCTTATGAACTTCGATCAGAAATGGCGTAATTGGGTTAAGGGATGCCTCGACTCGGCGTCAGGCAGCGTGCTGGTGAACGGATCGTCCACAGGTGTCTTCAAAATGGAACGAGGTCTAAGGCAGGGGGATCCGTTATCCCCTTTCCTCTTTTTAGTCATCGCCGAAGGGTTAAATGCCTTGATGGAGAGAGCTACTGATCTCCAGCTCGTGTCTCCGGCTGTTTTGGGGATGGATAAAATTTCTGTGTCACATCTTCAATATGCAGATGACACAATATTCCTGTTGGCAGCTAACGAGGGGAATGTGACTTTTATTAAAAGGATCCTTCTTCTCTTCCAATTCATTTCAGGGCTCAAAATCAACTTCGACAAGAGCAGCTTGATGGCAGTGGGTGTCGAAAATACGTGTTTAAGGAGGTGGGCAGGTTATCTCAACTGTAAGGAGGGATCTCTGCCTTTCAATTATCTCGGTATCAAGGTTGGGGGACGGATGAATAGCAGTGTGGAATGGAGTTGCGTGGTGGAAAAAGTGTTGAGGAAAATCAGAGGTTGGAAGAAGAAATCTCTTTCTTTGGCAGGGCGCATCGTTCTTGTGAAGTCGGTCCTTCAAGCCATCCCAGTGTTTCAATTGTCTTTTTCCTTCATTCCTAAATCGGTAATTCACGACCTCAACTCCGTTTTTGGAAAATTTTTGTGGGGGGGAAGTGGCGTGTCTAGGTCTATTGCTTGGTTCAAATGGAAAGACATGTGTGTCGACAAGCTTCAAGGGGGATTGGGCTTTCGAAACATTGAATGGTTTAACAAGGTCTTGGTGTTTAAATGGGTGTGGAGGTACTTGGTCGAGAGGGAGGCGTTGTGGGTCAGGGTGATTAATTCCTTGTACGGGGATTTGTCAAGAGGGGAGGGGGGGGGAGTGGAGGGTGGAGAAAAGAGGCGGGATGAAGGGATGGTGGTCGAAAATTGTTGGGAGGGTGGGGAGGGAGGAAGAAAAGTGGTTTAGTGGCAATATTCAAAGGATTATGGGGAATGGTAGAGAGGTTAGTTTTTGGGGTGAGACGTGGGTGGGGAACAGCAACCTCAAGATCCTCTTCCCTAGACTTTTTAATCTTAGCCTCTTTAAAGATGGTAATGTGGAGGAGGCTGGGAAATGGACGGAGGAAGGGTGGGAGTGGGATCTCAAGTGGCGAAGGGAGCTGAGGGAGAGGGAGAAAGAGATGGAGGAAAATTTGCGGTCAGTCATTGGGGCGCTTTCTCCTTGCCCAGACCTCAAGGACGGCTGGAGCTGGAAGGACGCAGCGGGGGGAAATTTCTCGACTAAAGCGGCCTATGAGGAGTGCGCAAAAGCGGAAGGTGATCATTTTGGAAGACACATTGAAGCTAGCGCACAACTGTGGACGGCACCGGCCCCTAACAAAGCCAGAGTGACAGCTTGGAGAAGCATTTGTAACAGGCTGCCAACATGCGAAAACCTTCTCAAAAGGAATGTCCTCATCCCGGCCGAAGAACAGTGGTGCAATGCGTGTGTGTGGAGGGAGGTTACAACTGAACATTCTTTTCTCCATTGTCCGAAAGTCGATCGCGTGTGGGACAAAATCAATCAATGGATCGGAATGAAAACGGCTAAACCACAAAAAGTCGAACATCATTTCATGTCTTTCATTGGAGGAGGAAGAGGTAAGAGAAACAAGAACTTCCTTAAAGCTCTTTGGATCGGGACTGTTTGGCTGATCTGGAAGTATAGGAATGAGAGTAGGTTTGAGAACAAGAATTGGGAGGTGTCCAATCTTGTTAATGAGGTCAAAGGGAGGCTTTGGAGCTGGAACAAAATCTTCCATGTGGTCGAGTCCAATGTTCCTTTTATCCTGTGGTGCTCTAACGAGTACGCACCACTTGTATGATGTTTTTGGTACTCCTGGTACCGTCCCAGTTTTTTAATAGATTTTTAATTGATCAAAAAAAAAAAAAAAAAAAGTATATATTTTTAGTAAAATAACCTAATGTGGTAAAAGAACATTTATCCTTAAACGGTATGAATTAAATTGACGAGATCTATTCATCAAATTAGGCAAAGCTGCCCGCGGGCAGGACTGAACCCTGTCTTCCGACAATTTTTCTCCCACGACACCGAATTTCTCTCTTCAACCCTGCAATTAGGGTTTCTGTTTCTCTCCTCCCAGCTCAAAATTGAACCCAGTACCTCCTCCACTTCCTTCGATCGACCTCATCGCCATGGCCAAGACGAAGCCGGGGAAGAAAGACGTCGATTCCTACACTATAAAAGGGACCAACAAAGTTGTCAGACGTATTTCCATTTCCCCCCTTTATTTACATGTTTGATTTGTGTTTTTGGGGTTTCAATTCGTCGTTTTGGTGGTTGATGGACATGGTTTGCTAGTTTTTCTATGTTGAGCTATCAAATGTGGGTTTTGAGCTGTGTTTTTGGGCCTTTTTTTTTTCCTCTTCCTGGAATTAGGGAATGTTTGTTTGGGGTCGATTAGAGCTGTTTATAATTTTGATTACTAACTGCTGAAACAAATTTCTGTTGAAGCTTCTTTGTTCAATTTCTGTTTAGTTACTTGCAGGTTTCAAATGCCTGAATGACTGTCGATTTAGTTTGTTCCGGAGCCAGAATTATAGCTCGAAGGGAGCTAGCTAGAGTCGAAAATTTTCGACTACAAGTGTGCTAATATGTAATATTTTTTGAATAAATAAAACCATAAGGTTTTAAAAAATAAAAATTTGCTGGGGGTGCTTGAGCCCACCCCAGCTCCCTCCTGCACACACCTATATCCGGATAGGCGTATGAGCTCAAACTTGAACGAACACGAAGTTTTGGTGTTTTTTCTCTTACTCATTACTGTCCTAGGAGATGTGCTTGAACTGTTTGACGTTTCTATATGTGAATTTCCATCTACCTCGGCCAGTTTTGGTTGGGGGTTTTCTCGTTTCTGGACTTGTGTGGCGTCAGTGAGTTTTACATGCTCCTACTCGATATTTGGTGAAGTTTAGTTGAGGCGAATTTTTTAGGGCGTGCTGGACTAAGATATACGCGTGTTTTTGTAGCTGGAGATTGTGTGTTGATGAGACCATCTGATTCTGACAAGCCACCGTATGTGGCAAGAGTTGAGAAAATCGAGGCTGACCACAGGAGTAACATGAAAGTGCGGGTGAGGTGGTACTACCGCCCTGAGGAATCAATTGGAGGCCGTAGGCAGTTCCACGGTGCCAAGGAGCTCTTCCTGTCCGACCACTATGACGTACAGAGTGCTCACACCATTGAGGGCAAGTGCATTGTGCATACCTTTAAGAACTACACCAAGCTGGAAAATGTGGGAACGGAGGATTACTTTTGCAGGTTCGAGTATAAGGCTGCTACTGGAAGCTTCACTCCCGACCGTGTTGCTGTGTGAGTCTCGGTTATTAAAGCTACATATTAGTCACATTGAACGGTTCTTTTGTTTTTTATTCATTTATTTATTTATGGTGGTTTTCTTTCTCAAGATATTGCAAGTGCGAGATGCCTTATAACCCGGACGATCTCATGGTGCAATGTGAAGGATGTAAAGACTGGTATGCTGTATATCCTACAGTCATTTTTTATAATATAAAATTAGTCTTCTTATACTATATGACGTCTATTTTGTAATATTGGAAATATCAACTCTTCCCCCTCGCATATCCATCGATGCAGCCAAGCTGAGCTTCACTGTATTTTACCAATTTAACCAATCCAACTAGTTGGTTTTTAGCTAATTTTACATCTATAAAGATATTGGTGTCTTTCTCTGATATAGCTGCAGTTTGGTATTCTCGAGTATTAGAGCCAAATGTCGCATTCTAAAATTAATCAGAAATCTTTTAAGATGGGCCAGAATCAATCAGAAATCCTTTAAAATGCTGTTTGGAGTGACTTATATTGAAGACTAGAGTGAGCCAAAATCTTTCAGTTTGGCGAGTACTTTCTATTGCTCGTCACACATGTATGTTATATCTGATATTTCCTCTGTTTTGGGCCAACTTAGAACTTGTGTTACGTTGATTATTTCGTTCCAGCTTTTCTTGGTTCATAACTCAGTACCGTGAACATAGTTGCATATAACTTGATCAAATGTAGACGTCGTTTCCTTACATCCATCCCTTTAGAGGATGCGTTTCTGATGCATCTTTCTGATTGAAGGTTTCATCCTTCTTGTATGGGCATGACTATTGAAGAGGCGAAGAAGCTGGATCAGTTCTTGTGCTCTGATTGCTCATCCGACGATGACACCAAAAGGTCTTTGAACTCATTTCCTGTATCGCCAGCTGCTGAGATGAAGGTGAGGACGTTTTCTCCAATTTGAACTCACTTTCCTTTTGCTGTCTTTCAATCCATACCCGTAGCAGTAGACGTCCCTATCCTAACATATGACGACTTCTTTTGAGAAGATCTTTATAGGAGAAACGAAAATGAGCTTTATCTAACTTTTTTGTGTTCGGCTGAATCACACTAGAGTTGTGTGTTAGATTAATGCACACATCTCACACACACACAAATGCTCTTAGGTGGGGTTAAGTGATAAGTCCGGACTCTTTTTATTTCGACTCCTCTGTGCAGTAGCAGCGAGGACGAGGAATGACTTCCTTTCTATTTTGAGACGCGAAATACTTATTCAAGTAAGTGTCCTCTAACCCTCGATGATAATCAATTGTTAGGTGGAGGCGAAGCGCAGAAAGAGGTGACTGGGTGGTGCTGTTACGGTGCATGAGTATGTACAAGTTTTCTTTGCATAGTAGCCGCGCTATTTGTTGTTGTACCTTGGAATTGTACAGTGCAGAGAGGGAAAACTAAGACAAGGCCTGAGGCTTTTTCCTAATTTATGGTAACCTAGTTTTTATTATCTATTTATTGTATCATTGTGCAGACTAAGTAATTGTTTGTGGTGATGCACACTTTAAAAACATTGAAATTGTTGATCATTATTAACCCTCGTTTTTCGAAAGTGTGAATTGTAATTTGTTGTAGTTTCTAATGTATTGTAGTGTTCATGTTTTCAGTCTCCCTGTGTTTCTTGCAGAAGCATGTAAGGGTGGATGGCTTGTTTTGTCTTGTCCGGTCGAACATTGACAAGCTCAAGCTCGATTTGTTTATTTTTATATTTTTAGAGTCGAGCTCGAGCTTGATTTGAACTGAAGTTGTTATAATAGTGTAATTATTCATTTGTCGACTTAAATGAAGCTAGCTTGTTCTCAACTTCCTAAGAATATAATCTCAAATGTATAAATAGAAGAAAACAAACGAATTGAGTTTGAGTTCGAGCTTTGTAAGAAGATTGGAAGCTCGAGTAGTTCGAGCTTTGTTAGAAGTTTGGAAGCTTGAGTAATGGACAACGAGCTAGTTTGCGAGCTAACAAATATTTGTCTTGAAAAAATTTCTAGTTTGAATGTGAAGTTCAAGCTTGGGTTGTTAAACGATTAAAAGATATTGAACAAACAATTAAAAATTGATTTCTCCGCATATAGAAAATAATATTCCTACTTGATTCAGTTATGGTTAATCATAATTTTTCTCCAACTTTAGCGTTTTTCAAAATAATTCTCAATTTACATTTTTATTTAATAATCCTCAATCTTAGAAATAATCTTTCTGATTGAAAATTCAAATGATGAAAATGAATGAAGTATACAATTAATAGTTCAAGATTTAAACAAACATTTTAGATAGTTAAGAATAAACTAATTGATAGTGTGAAAGTCGATCATAATTTAAAGTGATATTTACCCTATATAAATGTTAAATGCTCTGCGGTTTAACATCACAGTTTGTTTGTTACATCACAAAACATAATTCGATGACGGAATGATGAGTCACAGTCTAAATAACTAATGGAAATGAATAAATTATACAACCAGAGATTAACAACATTAAAGTGCAAGAAAAATATAAATCAAAATCCAAAGATTTTTTGCTAGACTTCATCACACAACAAACATATTTTCTACCTTCAACAGAGAATCAAATCAAGATGATCAACATCTGCTAATCATCGCCATATGCTCGAAAGCTATACCGTTCTTGATAGAAATCGTTGAAGAAGAGATCGGCTTCGAACCACTTGGGATAACGAACGAGGTCCCCGGCAACGAAGCTCATGTAACGCTTACTTCCTTCCGGCACCACTCTCACCTCCCCTTCCTCGATATAAACGAGCTGATCGACCTGCCAGTCCCACGGGAGCTTGCACTTGCCCGTCTTCCACACGGACCATCTCGAGACACCGAGCTCCGATAGGCGCTCCTTGGCCACTTTCCTCTCTACCTTCACGCCGTAGAGCTCCTCCAACGGCTTCTCCACCTTCATCGCTCGTACGGGCACTACCCTCGTGCTCGTAACGAAACTTTTGTGCTTATTGGCAGAAGACGAGGGGGTCAGCAATGGAGCCATGATACTAGTAGCCATATCCGATGATTTTCTAACCCAATAGGGAGTGCAACTGCGCGGAAATACAGAGGATTGAGTCTAGTTCCTTCGTTCAAAGCGTAAACAACGGTTAAACGAGGGTAGAAGCAAGATATCAGATATGCACTATCACCTACAACCATATAGGCTAAGAATTCATGACAACGAAGAGCAAGTCAGTTGGTAAGACGCTTACCCTCCCACCAATAGGTCGGGATTCGAGTCACCACTTGTTTTTTAAAAAACCTTATAAGAATTCATGTGACACAATCTTTTGTGGGAAAAATCATCGTTACTCATTACCTTAGATCACAAATCACAAATAACAATAACAATAAGATTTGAACCTAAAAGTTCTGCAAAGATATCAATAGTTTTTTTGACAACAGAAGACAAAGGAATCTATATATTATAGAGTTGATCTAAGAAAAAACCAGCATCCACACAGACAGATTCATTCAACATATTCAAATCAACAATTTTGTCCAAATCTCAGATCTCATTTTTTTTTTTTTGGATTAAAAGATGCTTGGTCTCCACAATATTTCCCTAATTATGCACAATATTTAACATCAACAATTTCAACTGATATTTATGATCCACAAATATATATTATACAAAAAGGCAAATTTTTTATTAAAATAAAAAAGAAAAAGAACTATAGCACCGAACGATGATAACTGTAAAACCATAAACGAAAGGCAAGAAATGTAAAACCGCCAGCGATACCTTTTTTTTAAGGCAAGGATTCTGGGTTTCTGTAAGCATGAATTTCTTCCATTTCTTTACAGATTATAAACAATGAACCTCAACTACAATAAAAAATTAAAAGGAAAAAGAAAAAAAAACTAAAATTAAAAATGCAAAAAAAAGAAGAATCTGAAACAAATTTGCCTTAAGCAAGCAGAAAATCAGAATAAGGAAAGGGCGTGACAGCTAGGGGTGTGCATTCGGATTTCGGATCGGATTTTTGCCTGATCTGATCCGATCCGAAAATCGGAAATTTCACTAAAATTCAATCCGATCCGAACCGTATTATCCGAAAATCCGAAATATTTCGGATTAAATCCAATCCGAACCTAAAAATCCGAAATTCAAAAGAAATATGAAAATCCACAACCACAAGCCTGTTAATCCGAAAAAGGTAAAACGAAACCTGATATTCGAACAAAAACATAAACAGCAGAGAAAGCTTAAAATTGATAACCCAACTCCCTTCTTTAGTTCTTTTGACTGGATATTCCCCCAAAAGCATCAAATCCCAACATTTTTAACACACATAAACAAAAAAATCAGACATGCTTTTCAAGTATTATCTTAAGTATTACTATTTTCCAGAATTGGTGTTACTGACCGGCGGAGGGGCGTGGGGCGGCGGAAGGCTACTGATCGGCGGCAGACTGACGGGCGACGGCGGAGGGCCGTGGGGCGGCGCTGTGGAGTTGAGTGTGGAGAATAGATTGAATCAGGAGAATAGAGGTGAGAAATAGTATGAGAGAAGAATTAGTTACCCTTTTAGTTTCGATGATTACAGCTTTCCTTAAACCCCTCGAACTGGAACTGTAAGTGGCAACGAGGTTTATCCAGAAAGAGGTGAGAATTCTTTTTCACTTGAGATTCCAAGAGTTTCTCTTTATTGCAAAAAAGCCCCTTTGGTTTCATAGAATATACTAATCAGTCCAATAATCTCCATAAATGCTAAAACGGCCTCGCCCATAACATAAAATGAGTGGGCTTGGGCTACTTAGAATTAATGGGCCGTTGTTAGCTTAATTGTAACACTCTATTCTCGTACTAATAGGATATACTCCATCTGTTCCAGGAATCTCTTGATACATATTCTTTTTTGGTCGTTTCATGAATCTCGATGCATTTCTAAATATAGGAAGAATTAGCTAAAAAATAAAGATTCTTAATTATACTTAATTATTATTTTTCTACTTTATTACCTACACATTTAAAACATTAATCTACAATCCCTTAATTTCCGCGCCGAAAACAAATGCATCAAGATTCGTGGGACGGAGGGAGTACAAAAAAAAACTTTTATTTTTATATAAAATCATAGAGTGAAATTTGATTTCCAATTTTTTTTTTTACTTTTAGAGACTAAGACTAGCATCAAATAATCTATCGGATAAATATAAAATTGAGTTAATTGAAGGTTAATTCATAAACCAGGGGGCTTAGCCCACTGGCCACCGGGTCCTCACTTAAGTGAAGTGACCCGGGTTCGATCCCTCTTGGGAACGAATTGGTGATTGGAGATATAAGGTGGAGTTTGGTGAATGGAGAGATAAGGTGGTTCTTGGAGTGGATGGGGAACTAACTACTAACATCTAACATGACTTTGACCGATCAAAAAAAAAAAAAAAAAAAAATTGAAGGTTAATTCATACATTATAGTTAAATTTTTAATTTTCCCATATACTATGAGATTAGTATTAAAATACATATGCTATAAGACTTTTTTGATTTTTTAAATAAATTTTAATTTTCCCCAAATCAAGAAGAGTGAACTCATGATAAAAGTGATAGATAATAGTGGAGCCAACAATTTTTTGTGAAAAATATTTTTCTTCCTTAAAATGCGCCATTATTAATGAGATAGACGAAATAGGAAAGTATGTCGTTATTAATAAAACGGGGGGATTAATTAGTAATAGTGTGAAAAATTATACTCCCTCCGTTCCAGCCAAAATGATACATTTCTTTTCGGCACGAGATTTAAGGAGTTGTAGATTAGTGTTTTAAGTATATAGTAATAAAGTGATAAAGTAGGATAGAGAAGATAATAAAGTGATAAAGTAGGAGAGAAAATGTAATAAAAGAGTTATTAATTAGTTGTAATTATGTAATTAAAATCCCTTATTTTTTTTCATATTTAGAATTGTAGCATCTTCATTGGAAGTTGGGACGATCCAAAAATATATATGCAGCATCTTCGTTGGGACGGACGGAGTATTAAATAATAAAAAAAATCGTATAGTTCATATATATAATTGAAATTTGATGAAAATTGAAGTATTTTAGATTTTAGTCGCAATTACATGTCATATTATCTATGCAAAAGTTTTCAAGTTGTAAGCTTTTAAATTCAAGGAATTATTGCATGCGCAGAGTATGCAAATAAACATATCACGATGAAATTCATACCATAGATTATAGCAGAGGTCGAGATTTCACCACAAGGAGAAGGGGAGAATTGGGCACGTTTCTTGATGCTAGTTGCAGATGTGAGATAAGCTCCAAGATTTCATTCATGGGCTTACTGCAAAAATTACATGGTGGGAGAGAATCTCGAAGCTAATAAAGCTAGAAAACACTGAGATTCTTCAAAATTTGCAAGAATTACTGGAGAAAATGATGGTGGTGCAGGTGAAAAATGGAGTCTTGCCCCTCTTTCGTGGATCATTTGCAGCTCCTTCTCCACTCCCCAAAACTAGGAAATTTCAGCTACTAGCACAAGCTGCTCTTCCTTCAAGAACCCAAGTATTTTCTTCTTTAATTTCTTCATTTTAAAAAAAAAAAATCTTTTATGTCAAGTTTGTTCCATATCTCATTATTTTCTTGCTGTTACACATATTCTTGTGATTTTTGGAGAGTGCCCGTGAATCTGAATTTGAATTTAATTTGGTAATTTTTAGAGGATAATGGAGAAATTGCCAGTGAGTGGGGAAGTTGGTGGTGCTGGTGGGGCATATTCATACAATGCTTTGAAAAGATTGGATAATTTGTGGACTAGCATTTGCTCTGCTTCATCAGGTTTACATTAATCACATTCTCAATTTCTATGATTTCTAAAATTTTAATGTTTCTATTTAGGGTTTTGAATAGAGAGGGATAAATGTTCAAACTTTTTGGAAATTTCAGTTGTGCAAGAGCCTCAGCAAGTAGTTTCGAGTGTTCCTGGTCTGTTTCGTGAATCCGAGATGTCTGAGAAATGTGGTGATGTGTTTGATGTGGTAGTTTGTGGTGGCACCTTGGGAGTTTTCATTGCTGCTGCTTTGAGCTCTAGAGGCCTTCGTGTTGGGATTGTCGAGAAGGGCATACTCAAAGGGGTATACTGTGGTTTCTGCTGGCTTTGTCGTTGGATCTTTGGAGGGGCTGACGATCCTAAAAAATGGTGGTTAACTTTTAACCATTTTCCCCTTTTATGATGGCCAGAGAGAGCAAGAATGGAATATATCGAGGAAGGAGCTCTTGGAGCTTGCTGAAGTCGGTGTTCTAGCAGAAGACGACATTGATTGTGTTGTTGCAGCCAGTTTCAATCCCGTATGTTGCTTTATCTCGGATGTTACTTTAGTTTATAAGGCACAGATGCTTTCCCCTTAAAACGAGCATGGGAGATTAAGCAGCGTAGTTGGATTCTCGTTAGTTTTCTTGTTAGGAAGAGGCTTCTTGACGTATAGTATGGTGATAACTTTGCAGAATAGGTGTGGATTTGAAGGGAAAGGCGAGATTTGGGTTAACGACATTCTCAATCTTGGTATTTCGTAAGTTTAATCTTTTATTATCACTGATTTACCTAAGTTTATTTATGAGTTACATCACTGCATTTAACTTAAGCTGCAGCATGTATTTCTCTTTATATGTGAATGTGAATGTCTCTATGCAAAGAACGTAGAAGTCTCTTTATATTTCACTGATTTTCAGTCTGATTAAGCTAATGACATCCTAAGAGCTTATAGATCTCACAAATCAGTTGTATCATTAATTTTCTCTTTTTGAATTTTGTAGGCCTGTCAAGCTCATAGAAATCACGAGAAAACGTTTTGAATTGCTCGGTGGTGTCATCTTGGAGAGTTGCAGTGTATCGAACATATCAATTTACGAGGATGCAGCTGTAAGCATATATTTACCTACAATAAGCCATGAAATAGAAGAAAATCTGACTAAATTCCATTTTCTCACAGATGTTACAACTAGCCGATGGAAGGATTTTGTCTTCACGTCTCATTATTGATGCAATGGGGAACTTTTCTCCCGTCGTTAGACAAGTTGAGAATACTTTTATATAATGTTATCAGTTGTCGATAAAAGTGAGTAAAGGCTTCTGATGCATTTGAGTTTTGCAGATTAGACGAGGAAGGAAGCCAGATGGGGTGTGCCTAGTGGTTGGCTCTTGTTGCCGTGGCTTCAAAGAGAACACCACGAGCGACGTCATATTCAGCAGTGCCTCAGCGAAGAGTGTTGGAAAGTCGGTAGCTCAGTACTTCTGGGAGGTGCAGCGAGCTTCATACACGCGTTTCTTTCTAGTGGACTTTTTTTGTGTGTGTGTGTGATAATATTTAGTTGTTTTTAGGCGTTTCCTGCTGGCTCGGGCCCTCTTGATCGAACCACGTATATGTTCACCTACCTTAACCCCGAGCCCGGATCTCCACTACTGGAAGAACTGCTCGAGGATTACTGGGAGCTGATGCCACAATATCAAGTAATGCTTCTGCTCTTGTTAGTTAGCTCGTCTCTCTTGATACTATTTTGTTTGTTTGAACTTTGCAGAATGTCTCACTCGACGAACTAGAGGTCTTGAGAGTGATTTACGGCATTTTTCCTACGTATTGTGACAGGTAAAAAACCGCAACTGATTATAAACTTCAACAACACTATCTCTGCTTCAAAAATTATGTGATCTGACTAATTTTTGTTGCTGTTTTCTGTTGAATTCTTCTGGAACGAGCCTATAGTCCGTTGCCAGCGGCTTTTGATCGCGTTCTTCAGGTTTTTTACCCGCCATTCTCGTTAAATTTTACAAAAGTCGCGAATTTGCAAGTTGGTGTATATGTTGTGATTTTTGGTGCAATTAACCGTTGCCTCCGAGCATGATCTCTACAGTTTGGCGACGCGAGTGGCATACAATCCCCCGTTTCTTTCGGAGGTTTCGGGAGCTTGACAAGACACCTCGGAAGATTATCAGCAGGTTAGTTATATTTTCACTGTATTTCAGAAAATTATAGATTAAGGTTGCCACAAACAGAACAAGAATGTCTGTTTCTGAACTAGTTTTGTTCTATTTTTGTGAGGCTTAAGGCATACATGAAGCGATCAACAACAATTTTCTCGATTCCGGGAGCTTATCGTTGCTTAATCCGTACATGGTTAGTACCTTCTTCTCTTCATGACTTCATCAAATCTAAAACGACTTAATATTGGTGTCGTCTCGTGTTGCTCAAATCTGTCCCTGCAGCCAAACTTGAGCTCGTCGTGGCTGTTTCAAAGAGCCATGTCCGCGAAGAGGCAATCCAATGTTTCGCCTACTTTCATAAACGAGCTTTTATATGCCAATTTCGCGAGCATGCAGGTGCTGCTTATGAGAAAAAAACAAGGGTTAATTGCATATAAATTATTGAACTTTTAACAAACTCTCATTTTGCACACAAACTTTAAAATACATAATTAAGATTATTCAACTGTTAAATTTTTCTGATTTTGCATATTTGTCCAATTTTTCGGCCAAACTTTGTGTCTGCAACGACGTCATTTCCATCCAACTATACAATATAATGTTTGCTATGTTTTTCCATGTGGTCATATTTATGCGACACGAGCATAGTTATGCCATGTCATCACATCGAAAAATGAGCGAATATGCAAAATGAGAAAAGATTAATAGTTGAGTAATTTTAATACAGATTTTTAAGTTTGTGTGCAAAATGAGAATTTGTTAAAAGTTCAATAAATTATATGCAATTAACCCAAAAAACAACTTTTTTTTTTTTTTTACTTTTTTCTTCATAAGCTGCGTTCTTTGCCGCCTCACATTCTTGAGCTTCGTGTTTCTCCTCCAGAAGCTAGGAGATCCGGTGCTTAGGCCGTTTCTTCAGG
The DNA here is from genome assembly GCF_028751815.1 of Salvia miltiorrhiza. Lineage (NCBI taxonomy): Eukaryota > Viridiplantae > Streptophyta > Magnoliopsida > Lamiales > Lamiaceae > Salvia > Salvia miltiorrhiza. The sequence continues at coordinate 147,522 of NW_026651523.1, forward strand.
TCAGTATATACGTATATCCGTCTCGTTATCTTCTATAAATCTCGTTGGAGCTGATGAAGAAACTCATTTGAACTTCACATTGCAGGATGTCATTCAATTTGGCCCTCTTGTCAAGACATTAGGCCTAGTGATGCTAACTCGACCTCAAATCTTACCTTCAATATTCCAGCAGGTATATCTCTTCTTTCTATAGAGAGAGAGAGAGGGATTGGTTTGAGTTAAGACTGCTTGTGATTCTTGAAAATGCAGGTTGGCATACCAGTGCTTCTTGACTGGTTGGGACACTTTGCGATGCTAGGATACTACACATTTCTTTCTTGCTATGTCGACCCTTTGATTAGGTAACGAGTTTTCGAACCCTCCGATTTCCCTGAAACATGCCGTGAGACGCACTGCCATGGGCCGATTTAGGGGCTGGGGGGTGCTGAAGCACCCCCAACCAAATTTTAGTGCGTGGGTTACTCTTAAATTATAGCCCGAACTTTGATCTCATAGCGACTATTTAACCCAAACTTAAAAATATTACAAATGCAGTCTTTCCTAGTTTCCATTGTTCACTAATAGCTCGAGACATAATTTTCGGGCAACTTTGATGCTTGGTCGGAAATTTTGACTTTGGTTATTAAATGAACAACGGAGATAAGTACAAGTTATATTTTGTACTCCCTCCGTCCACCAATTAAAGGCCTAGGGGAAAAAACACGGGTTTTAAGAAAAAGTGTATTTTTATTAGTTGAGTGGAGAAAGGGTTCCACTTTTTAAGAAAAATTGTATTTTTATTAGTTGAGTGGAGAAAGGGTCCCACTTTTTTGTAAAGAATCTTTGACTTTTTTGATTAAATAATGAATAAAAACTTACCAAAAATAGGTAGGCCTTGTTTTTGTGAACGTCCCAAAAAGGCAAGTAGGCCTTGAATTGGTGGACGGAGGGAGTACTAATATTTTCAAAATTGCGATTAAAAAGTCACCATGAGGTCGAAATTCAGACTATTATTTTAAGAATAACCCTTTTAAATCCTTATATTTAGTTGAGGTTTTTTGCAGGCCATTGACGAACAGATTTCCAGCAAGAATGAGATATGAATGGAAGCAGAAGCTTGAGGCTTGGAAATATGGATCTGGTCTAGATTATGAATTATAAAATCATAATTTTTTAGATCTTTTGGTAGTTTATTCACTACAATATTGCAGCTAATGTCAGCAAATAGTGTTTTTCTTTTTTTATGTACTTGGAGTCCGTGCGATGTGCGGGAGATATTATTTTAAAAAAAAATACATAAATAAAATAATTTTATATTTAAAACTCAATTATTAATTAGTAGTAGTATATGAATATAAAAAATTAATACACTTAAATTCAATTATTATTCAATAAATAAATAAATATGTTAAAAATCATGTATAATTATAAATCTTATCAATATTAATATTTTAATAATTTTATTTATGTTTATTGAATATTTTATATACATTTACTTGACATTTGTGATAATTTTATATATCCGTATAACCAACACTTATAACATATTTAAGGATTAAAAAATAACTAACATTTTAATAGGACAATAGAAAAAATTACAATAAAAAAATCACAAAAATTTGGGTACAACTGGGTTGACCCGCATCCAGAATAGTGTTATTTATACGATTTGAGTCAGAGTGTGAGTCAGGGTCAGGGTATAAGTGAGGAGGCAATCCGGTTGTACGGTACACCTAGTTGTACCAAAAAATATAGGCATGATATGTAGTAGATAAAATATAAGATAAACAAAAATATTTTTTAAAAAGTAAGGCAATTTTGACTGCAAAAACATACTCCCTCCGTCCCGGCCAAGACGCTATATTTACCTTTCGGCACGGGATTTAAGGAGTTGTAGATTAATGTTTTAAGTGTGTAATAATAAAGTGATAAAGTAGGAGAGAGAAAGTGATAAAGTAAGAAAGAAAAGGTAATAAAGTGATAAAGTAGGAGAGAGAAAGTGATAAAGTAAGAAAGAGAAGATAATAAAGTGATAAAGTTGGAGAGAGAATGTAATAAAGAAATACTTAATTAGTGTTAATTAAGTGCTTAAATTCCCTTATTTTTTCCAAATATGGAAATGTAGCACCTTTGTTGGGACGGCCCAAAAAGGAATATGTAGCATCTTGAGCGGGACGGAGGGAGTATTTTACTATTTCTGAAGATAGAACTTCTTTTATTTATATATTTAGATTTGCGAATTACTGCATATAAAATGCCTATAAAATGGAGGTATGATAGTGAATGGGTTTAAATTTCATATTGACAAGTCACAACAAAGAAATTGGATTTCTTGTTTACCAAGGGCTATTTTTTTCTCCATTCATTTCAATTGGACGAAAGTTTCAATATTATCATAAAGCAGCTTGGGTTTTTTAATTAATTTTTATTTAAAATGTATCATTAGATTGTGTTTGCATTTTAATCCTCTAAATAAAAAAGATAGTAATATAATATAATATAAATTTATCACATAAAGTATTGATCATATCTTTTATATCTTGTTGCCCGTTGTGTATCTGTATTGACCTATCGATAAAGTGATTAATGTTTAAGATCAAATGTCTTAATTCGAGTTCATCATTGCACGCATTTGCACGTAATTTAATACAATTTATTTAAATTTTTTATTATATCAAAACAAACGAAATATAAAATTTAAATAATGATCGTTCATTTCTTATATCTCAAATTAAATGGATCCTTATAGTATGACATGTTCATTAAAGGATTTTTTCATTTTTTAATAGTACGTACTTGTTCCCCAAGTATTTCATAAAGTCGATCTTAGTCTTGGAAAATATAGGTGTTTAGGGCTATTTTCTAAGTATAATAAAATTAAGGATATTTGTGCTTAAATATACATATTTTCATTAAATTCTTGTTTTGAAAATAAATTACACAAATATGTTTTCAAATGCACGAAATTTTAGTTTTTTTTTTAAACATAATTATCAATTTTCGATGAATTGATATTATTGTAGTAAGTTGAAGTTATATATTAATATCATCGTGTCAATCTGAAATCACGTAGACATCTAACTACATTATTTGTTTAGAGGTGGTCTTGGGTACAATCGAATGTACCGTACAATCGGGTTGCACACCCTTACTTAGACTCTGATCTACACTTTAATTCGAACTTGCATCATAACCCGGATCTTATAAATAACAATATTTTAGGTGCAGCAGGTGAATCCGATTGTACCCAATTTTTTTGTGATATGTGTTTAAGGAATGTCGGTATTTCATACGTCTATTTCAATTTTAATGTAGAGATAAGTAACGATTGTATAAAAAAATTAAAATAATTAAAAGTTTATATATTTATAACATAATTTCTAGTCTAAATATAAAATTAAAATTAGACGAGTGTTCGTGTATTTTAGTGTTGTCAACTATATAAAGGAGAGAGAGAGAGTGCATGCTAGAGAGAAAGATGAGTTTTCTTGCTGGGCGATTGGCGAGCAAAGAGGGCTCCTATTTCTTGCAGGAATCCAAACAAGCCGTCACCAGACTCCTCGAGAAACAGAAGAATTCTGCTGCTAAAAGCCTCGTCGCACCGATAGCTGAAAACGGCGAAATTGCTTCGTCGCCGGCCGATGTTTTGCCGGAGGTTTTGAGGCACTCTCTCCCTTCAAAGATTTTCAGCTCCCAATCGGAGAATTCGGGCTCTTCTTCTTTATCCGGAGCTTCCAAATGGGCCCTCAAGCCCGACCCGAAAAGACCCGGCGGGCCGGCGGTGTCGCCCGATGCCCTAAATCCTCTCAGGGGTTACGTTTCTCTGCCTCCGGTCACATTTGGACCTAAAAGGTCTTCTCTTTTTTCCTTCTACAAAATTTCAAAGAAAAATTTGTCTTTTTATTTTTTGATTAAGTAATTGATACTCCATTTTATAGTTGATCTACTGTTAGTTTTCATATATATATATATATATATATATATATAATATGTATAAGGTTGGGAATTGGGATCAAGTGAGAATTTCTATGAACCAAATCCAATTAGGGGGCGTTTACTTTGAAGGATTACCCTTGATTGATAATAATAATAAGGTTGGTCCCTTGTTTACTTTGATGGATAGAAATTTTGGGATATCTCAAGGCACTTGATTATTTATGTCATCTAAGCTAGTTTTTCTTGATTCTTATCCCATTGAAATGGTGGGATTAGAGAAATCCTAGTATTAAGGATAAAAATACTCAATCATGCATCTTATCAATCATGCAAAGTAAGCGTCCCCTTATTGTACAGATATGATTAATCTTGGAAAAGAATTTTGAAGTAATTTGCAATACCTCATTTTTGCATAAGATAGCCATTTGCGTGAACATGAATACATTCTACTTGCATTAGTGAAGTAGCTGTATGAACAGGGTATTTGCTGATTATATGAGGTTCTTGCATGAATGAGTTCAAATTTGCGATACCTTTTCATTACATAAGGTAGTCATTTGCTTGCACATGAATATATTATACAACGCATAAGTTAAATAATTGCATGAACAAGGTATTTGGCGGTTATGCGAAATTCGGGCATGAGTGATTTGATTTGAAATTTGAGAAAAATCAGGATTCAGTATTATGTCTAACTGTTTGTTTGAATGGATTGATCTCTTCCCCATATATACTAATACACACATGGTATGTGTTATGTGTTATGTATGTGTTCATGTGCAAATGGACGATAATTACTGTATTTTTGGAAGCCAGAAAACTGATCATGCTTAAGATAATGTTTTGAAGTTGTTTTTTGGAAAAAAAATTGGTTGCTATTATTCTGGAGAATTTCTTATGGTTATTTTTGTGAAGTATGTATCTGTTCTTAATATTTGAGCAAGAATAAATGGAGACTTACTGAGGTGGTTGTTTTTTTCTATGATTGAATCATTGAAAGGAAATAAATGGTTTGTTGTGTTTTGTACATTATGTATTGTCTTATCACTTTTGTATCTTTTCTTGCTATGGTTATGGACTAATATCTGGTGACACTCAGGTGGCAACTACCTGATTCAGAGGGTGCTGTTGTAGCCTCGACTGCAAATGATTTGCGGCAAGACAAGTACGCCCCTATCAACCCGGAGAAGCTGAAGGCCGCAGCTGCAGGGTTAACTCAGAGTAAGTTCTGGTTTGTCGTGGCTTCATGAGGCAATCGAGCTATTTGTGCTTTATATAGTGCCATTTCTAAGATATTCAGATGTTTCTGAGCATTTTTGTTGACTTGGAACGAGCTCATATCGGTGTTGTCTCTTCGTTGGCAGTTGGATCTGCTTTCGCTGTTGCTACTGCTATCGTCTTTGGTGGCGCTGCCTTGGTCTTTGGGCTGGCAGCATCAAGACTCGAGGTGCATAACGTGAGTATTGTTGATCTTTATAGTTATTCGTGCATAGTTTTGAGACATTTCTGGGAGAAAAAAAATGGTTGTGATTGAGTTCTGTCAGTAAACTGTCTTTCTTTGTGAATGTGAGACGTTACTTCATTATGTGCACTTGTTTCCCGTTGGTCTAGCTTCTCGAGTTGCTTTTATTGTTGTCTTGGGTGTGATTATCATTTTGCTCAATTTGAATTAGTTGTATCTTGGAAATTTAAGAACCAACTGCATTTCGACTATTACACACATTACACTATTGATTCAGAGCAATTTATAAGGGAAGTTAGGTAAAATCCTAGGGTATTCTGCAATAAAAACATAAGACTCGTCTCGACTCTTGGTTTGGTATGTACTCCCTCCGTCTGACTAAGTATGGCTCAAGTGTTTTGGGCACACATAGTAAGAAAGTGTTGTTGAAAGCTATAAAGTGAAGGGACCCCACTTAAAGTGGATTCTGGGTCATTATAAATGGGACGGAGGGAGTATTAGTTATTGAAATATACTCTATCCGATTCATGAGCACCATGATTCTTGATAGCAGTCTAAATTGGATTTAATGTCAGAAATGAAGGTGACGGCGCTCCAATAACTCTCTCGAGTTTGATGTAGTGGTGTAGGTTTACAATGCTGATGGCTTGAAAAGAACCAAATATTAGTCATTTTTAGGTAACATAGACTACATACCGATAACTTTTGTTTCATTTTATTGTCATTTTTATGCGGTTACAAGTTTGAAGACGACTACTTGGCATCCGTTCTATTTCTCGTTTCTTCTATTAACATTAGGTATCAAATTCTGTTTCCTTTGTTTGGTTACAGACCAACGACATTCGGAATAAAGGAAAAAACTTGATTCAACCGAGATTCGAGACGTTCAAAGAGCGCTTGGCTCCTCTACGGAATCGGGTATGTCGTCGGTTAGAACATATAGGAAGGATGGATCATTTTTATTCTATTTTAGTTTTCATTAAACGAGGATCAGTAATGATTCTTCATTTTCCTTCCATGGCGACTCGAATCCACAACCTATTGATTAGAGGATAGGTTTCTTACCAATTGAGCTGCACTTCGTTGTTAAGGATTTTTCTTTCTAATTTTGGTTCCATATTTGGTTGATTTTAGGCTGAGGAAGTATCAAAGAAATGGCATTTGGAAAAGGAAGAAAATTTGAAAGAGAGGCCTCTCTTTAAAGAGCTTGCAAGAACATTGGGTGCCAAATCTTGAATGTTTTGTTTCTCCACTGGATAGGTGGTTGCAATTGTGATATGGTTTAATTATGCAGTATAGGAAAATAGGGTTAGTGTTAATATATATATATATATATATATATATATATAATGTTAGTGTTGTTGTTTTTTTAAGTGCAGGTGTGAGGGTGTGTAAAATAAATATAACTTTGTTATAGGGTTGACAATTTTTGATACGATACGGAAGCACGATACGAAATTGCATGAAATTAATGGGTTAATGTCAAGTTTTATGGGGTTCGTGTCCGTATCATGTTGACTTAATAAGGACATGATAATTTTATATATGGTTCGTGTAACCCGTTAGAATTTATTTTTATTAACTAGTATATTTAATTTGATTCTTATTTTAGAGAAGTTTTTGACTTTTTGGAGATTTCTAATCTTATCCTTTGTTCCGCATCCAAACAACACAAAATTCATGTTCTTTTTTATTTATTTATTTTAGTTCTTAGTTTTATAGTATTGATATCAGGTCACATTTAATTAGGTTTTTACTAAATTGTGCCATTTTTGTTTCGTGTTAACATGATTCAAAGTATGTTGCTGTTTTTTTTGCGTTAGCATTGTGTTCATGTTTGTGTAGATCGTGTTTATGTTGAACAATTTCTTAATAGATCGTGTTTTGTTCTTATCATGTCGATTTAATAACGACTGTCTAGCACAATTTGCCAGCCCTACTTTGTTATGCAATGGGAGGCTTAGACCTATCTATTAGCAAATCTTATGTTGGCTCCTTAAAAAGATCTATTATATTTTTATACATTTATACAAGTTTTATTTTTATTGTGTAATTAAAATTTGTGTAACAATTCTCTCAAAAAAAAAAATCATGTAACAAGGTAAATAATATTATTATACGAATTTATTGCTACAATTTTCTTTCGCTATACGAGAATTTTAATTGAATGTTGTCTCTAAAATAACTAAGATTTTGAGATAAAATTGGTGGGAAATTAAAAAGAAAAATTGTCTCAAGATAGATGAAATGGAGAGAGTATAAGTAAAGTATGATAAACAAAAGGGGTATTGACCTGCAAATACTCGAACTTTTACCATTTTCTGGTTTTGCACCCCAACTTTAAAATCAGCCTATAAATACTCGAACTTTGTATTCTTTCTGATTTTGGACCCAACGAATTTTAACCCTCAAATTGTTGCTAACATGGTAACCAGATTGACATCCCAAATCTGCAATTACATGTTCTAACATTGACAACAAACTTATCCATTTCGTTATGAACTTCAAATTTTCCTCTCAATATGGTTGTCATCTCATCAACGATTTCAGGGTAAAAATTCATCGGGTGCAAAATTAGAAAGAATACAAAGTTCAAGTATTTATAGGCTGATTTTAAAGTTGAGGTGCAAAATCAGAAAATGCAAAAAGTTCGGGTATTTATATGCCAATACCCCTAAACAAAAAATCTGAACTATTCGTATTTTGCAATTTTTTGTTAATATATGAAAATGAATGGAACATTATGTATGAAACTTAAATTGCAATACTCGTTTTAACATATGCTGTTTACGAACAGTTAAGTGGTATTTTCAACGTATGTTATTTAAGCAAAAGATCTTATCAAACTATATACTCACTCGTTCCCCAAATAACTTTCTATATTTTTTTTTATGTTTCCCAAATAATTTTCTATTCTTTTTAGGACATTACCCACCACTAAAAATACTTTATTTATTTTTACTTTTTAATCTTTCACCATTCTCAATACTAATTATAATACATTTTCATCACTTTCAATATTAGTTACACCACTTTTTCTCCATTACCAATATACTTAACAATTTTTCCTTAAAACCTATGTCGTCCTCTACTAGAAAGTTGTTTAGGAGACGGAGAGAGTATGATATTTTTATTTTCGATTAAGTAATACTCCCTCCGTCCCAATAATCATGTCCCATTTCTTTTGGGCACGGAGACTAAGGAGTGTTGAATTAGTATTGTAAAGTGTAAGGCCCCACATGTTTAAGAAAAAGTAAATAGTATGGCCTAATCATTCTTGTAAAATTAGCAAAACTGAATTCTGTAAATTAAACAACAAAAAATCTGCAAATTTCAACAAAATCTTTACAACAAATTTCAACAAAATCTGCAAGAACAGAAAATACAACAAAATTCTGCAAATTTCAACAAAATCTTCATCTCCCCGGCGACGGCAACAGTAGGCGGAGCCACACCTGCGCCGCCTCCTTCCCCGGCGTCGGCACGACCCCCAGCCTCATCGCCGCCTCTCTCCATCCAGAACAGTGAACCAAGAACACAAGAACACAAAACCAAGAACAAAACCAAGAACAAATTTTCGTCTTTGCTAACCAAGAACACAAAATCAAGAACAAATTTTTCATCATCTTCATTAACAAAGAACAAAGTCTGGAAAAGCCAAGAACAGAAAAATCAAATTTCTTCAACAAATATCTAGAACATAAAAGCTAAATTTCTTCCAACAAATTTTCCAGAGGTCTTCACTGACCGGGAGAAGGCACCGCGGCGGCAGCCCTATGGCTGTACAATCGCCGGAATCGAAGGGGTGACATTTGGATTTGGGGATTTAGGGATCAGAGGCAGAGAGAGAGGTGGAGACGGCAGCCCGTCGCTGCTGCTTCGTCGAAGGGAAGCTGATGGCGGCTGGTTCAGAGGAGTGAAAGGGGGGAGGGCGACGCGAGTATGGAGGGTAGAGAAGAGAGAGAGGCAAGAGAAGGGGGAGTTTAGGGCTTAGATCTGTGCTCGACGGATTTACAGAGGGGGAAGGGGGGAGACGGCGGCGGCGGCGGAACAGAGGAAGAGGGCAGCGGATTTACAGATGGGGAAGGTGGGAGGCGGCGCCGGCGGAACAGAGGGGAAGGGAGCGGCGGCACCGATAGATTTACAGAGTGAAAATGGTAGAGCGGATTTAGAGAGGGAGAAGGGGGAGGTGGAGGTGGGAGAGAGAGAGAGCCGTAGATGGGTTAGACGTGATTTTAGAGGGAAAGTTTAAATTAAAATCATGTTTAAGCAAAAGTTAATTAGCCCTTAAAATTTACCCAAAAAGAAAATGGGACAAGATTATTGGGACAACCCAAAAAGAAAAGTGGGATAAGATTATTGGGACGGATGGAGTATTATATTTTGTACAATTGAATTTGTGACGTTCGTAAATCGGAGCAAATACATCCCTCCGCTCTAACAGCCATGAAACGGTGGCAAATCTGTCTAATCCTACACTTCAATCATGTAATTATTTTTGTGCCAAAAATGTCAATACAACTTACAAAGTCAAGTAGAGAGGCAAATCAGTCTAATCCTATAATCACATCAATTACCTTGTTTTTATATTTACATCTATAATACATGAGTTAGATTAAATATTGCTAATTAGGTTAATACTAGTACGCCCATCCATGCGATGCACGGCGAAATCGAAATTAAATATCATTTTAAGTAAATAAATATAAATATTAAATAAAATCAAAATATAATTAAATGAAAAATATGTTTAAAAATAAGATAAGTTTCAAACAAAATGTTTAAAAATAAAATATCAATTACTCAATAAGATTCTGAATTTAAAAACATAATTTTCAATTATGTATAAAATGTAATGATAATTATAATTATTAAATAATTTTAAATTATTTGATAATGAAAATTAATATACACATTATTATTATTATTATTATTATTATTATTATTATTATTATTATTATTATTATTATTATTATTATTATTATTGGGTTAATAGCCAGAAAATACACGAACTTTCATCAGAATTGCATATTGCACACGACCTTCAAAAATAGCCTCATAATACACCACCTTTTAATTTAGTCGCAAATTGCACCTTTGAAGTACCCAATCGTGATGCAATTTGCGACTAAATTAAAAGGTGGTGTATTATGGGGCTATTTTTGAAGGTCGTGTGCAATATGCAATTCCGATGAAAGTTCGTGTATTTTCTGGCTATTAACCCTATTATTATTATTATTATTATTATTATTATTATTATTATTATTATTATTATTATTATTATTATAGAGTATTTCACATAACAATAAATAAATATTTCATACACGGACATAAATCAAAAGGTTGTAAAATTTTAACAAAGAGAAAAAAAAATATTTTAAAATTTTAATAACCTATTCAATTTATATTCATTTTTTATTAGTTTTATATCATATTAAAGATCTTGTTACGAACTTAAATTTAAAATGCATATTGAATATTTCTTTTATAGATCAATTTGATGATATTTAGAAGAAGAAAAAATTAAAATTATAGAAAATAGAAGAAAAAAAATAGTGAAAAAAAATTATGGAAGAAGAGAGAGAAAAAATTATGGAAAAAATTGAGGAAGAAAACTTCTCTTTTATATATTATATAGATAATAAGATCGTCTAAACCTTAGAGATAATTCTGCGCACATCCTTTTGCACGGACTTTATGTTAGCGGGCGTTTAGTTAGAAGGATGAGATAAATAAGATTGAAATAATTGAGGGGTAATTAAATAATTCACTAAATTTTGGGGTACTCAATTGGATTATTAGAGTGTGGGCCGAGTTATCTATTACAGACCGAATCATTCAAACCAAACACTTTATTAAATTGAATTTATCAATAGTGTCTTATCACTTAAACCAAATGCCTCTTTAGTTGACTGTATTGTGAGTAGAGAGGAAAAAAACCGCATTACTTATAGTGTTTTGAGTAGAGAAATAGATCTACAACTAGTATTTGTTATAAGTTGAGATATTGAGATTAAAAAATACCAGATGATGTCCATGACTAGAAATTACACAGTTTTGTGGACCGACGAAAATAATAATAATAAAAAATGCATAGTTTTGTGGAGCCAATGAGTAGTGCTATTGTAAGTTTGTAACCTATACAGAAAGTATATTAAAATATGTTGCAAAACATATACTATTATGTTGTTTCTTTGAAGCAGTTGCTGTGGGGATTAGTCAGATAATAAATCATTATTAGAAGAATACATAAAAAGAAACCTTTTCTCTTATAAAAGTTAAGTATCATTTTTCTTAAGATTGCTCTTTAGACTAATGTGACTATATTAGATTTATGTGGACCAATAATATCATATCATGGGATATTTGCAAAAGCTTAAAAAAAGTGATGTATTATTGACTAGAAAATTAGGTAAATTTCAAGTATTTGGACATTCCTATTTTTGCTTTTAGGGTTGATAGAAACAGAGAATTAAAATTTGAAACATTGAAACAATGATTTATTTTCCGAATATATTTTAAAGTTTGATTATTTTCCCTTTTATCAGATCGATGATGATAAATTTTATGAGCCTTATGAAGTTATGAGTTTGGTTGCCAAACTAACGATCTTTACAAATGAGAATGAATTGGTGCGTCAAGTTATTTTGGATTTTTTATCTACATATAATTTTAAGTATTTTATTTTAAAAATTTATTCTATTTAAAGTATTTAAAGAAAAAGGAGAGAAATGATACTTCATAATTTTTTTTGCATTTGAATTAAATTTAACACTTTAATTCGATTAGAATGTTAGGCAAATACAAATGTAATGAATTTAGTAGTAGGGTTAAGTATTCGTATTTCAAATCGGAATTTTATCTAATTCGATCTGATTCGAAAATTCAAATTTTGAAGAAAATGGATTTTGATTCGAACCATATTATAAGAAAATCTGAAAATTCATTTTTTTTTAAATCAAATTCAGTCCGAACCGAAAATTTTGAAATACAAAAAAAAATTAAAATTCAAAAACCCAAAAATTTCGAAATATATATCAGCCAACCAATTAGACAATTACGATTGGATTAATATTCTAAGTAATAAATCATTCGTCACAATAAACTAAAATAAACATTAATTATAAATTGTATATATAATAATATAATGCATAGTAAATCAGATTTTTTCAAAATTTAGATATATCGATGTGATCATTCGATCAAAAAATTTAAAATGTACCTAAAATTCAATTTGCTAAATACCCCAATTCCGTAGTTAGTGTGACATTTAATAAAGAAACAATAGGGCCGAATGACCCTATTCAACATACAACATCAAATTTTGTCCACCATTTGAAAAAACATAAATTTTGGCTATTTTTTGTATGTCATGACTATTCTACCCTTCTCTCTCTCCTCTCTCTTTCTCATCTCCCTCTCTCTCCAGCGGCTCCTCTCTCTTTCTCATCTCCCTCTCTCTGCTCCAGCGGCTCCTCTCTCTTTCTCATCTCCCTCTCTCTCTCTCCAGCGGCTGCGCGGCAGCGGCGCCGAGCTTGGAGAATTCGTCGGAGCTCTCGCGGCGGCGGTGGAGGAGATCCTCCCTCTCTCTCTCTCCAGCGGCTGTCGCTCTCTCCTCTCTCTTTCTCATCTCCCTCTCTCTCTCTCTCCAGCGCGCCGCCTGGGCAGAATTCGTCAGAGTAGAGGATGAGGCGGCGGCGGCAGATCTGGTCTGATGAGGCGGCGGCGGTGGATCTGATCTGATCGTTGCGCCGCCTCCTCCATCGGCAGATCTGATATCCGCCTCCTTCGATTTCAGTCATGACAGATCTGATCTGATCTGTGTGCTGCACGTATGGCACTTATGGCACTATTAGTGCCATAAGTGCACACTTCCCCCTAGGGTTTAGATATTCCATTTAGGGTTTAGATTATCTATTTGAGGTTTTGATGTTCCATTTAGGGTTTAGATTATCCATTTGAGGTTTTGATGTTCCATTTAGGGTTTAGATTATCCATTTAGGGTTTAGATGTTCCATTTAGGGTTTAAATGATGTTGTTGTTTCTGTATTTGTGTTGCACGAATGGCACTTATGGCACTATTAGTGCCATAAGTGCCCAAAATAATTATTTTACTTGGTTTTATTTTGGATTTCGCCATAAGTGCCAACGGAAATTCAAAATAAAACCAAAGTAAAATCTTGACACTTATGGCACTAATAGTGCCATAAGTGCCTAACCCGACCCGGCATGCGACCCGCGTGTCTGATTCTACCCGGTCCGCCTCATTAAGGGTAAAAACGTCCAAATCAATAAAAATGGTCAAAATTTGTATTTTTTCAATATGTGGCCATAAATTGTGTTTTATGCTTCATTTTGACTACTTCAAAATTTACTATTTAATAAATCTTGTGTGTGTGAGTGTGAGAGAGAGAGAGAAAGAGAGAATGTTAGGTGACTAATTATGAAAATCCTTGGTGGTTGTATAAAATAATGGCTATTTTAAATATGGGGTCCCATACAATGAGATATACTAATTATTACATTCACGATCTGTTTCGTATGTATAATTAATTCGATGAAAGTACAAATGAATATATTCTTCCACCTGATTGTTAAAATACGATCATAATTTTTTTTTGTTTTTCACAAAGAAGATTATATATTATGAAATTTGAAAATAAAATTATAACTTTAATTTTTTATATTTATACTCTTTTTAACACATTAAAATGAAGACTATAACTTTTATCATAGTCCAAAATATATAGGAGTATAAATATACAAAATGAATCTTCATTTCAAATTCTATAACATATAGTCTTCATTTTCAAATTCTGTAACAAAAAATCCTATTAAGAACACAAAAAATTACGATCTTGTTTTAACAACTATTCCACCTTTCCCTTTGAAAGCTATGGTACAAGTTTTGGGCTAATTAAGCTATGGTACATGTTAATATTCTTAATATTAAAGAGATATTATATACTGATATTTGTATTTAGTTAAACCTTCCAATATTTTTTTTTTATATTTATCAAGTCAGAATAACTATTACTATTTTAAACAAAGAAAAATCCAAACTGGGCTTAAATGAATTTGAAAAATATTGTAAGCGCGCTCAATTTAAATATTACAAACCAAATCAATCTCTGAAGCTCTAACTAAAATATTCATTCTAACATCAAATTATATGTAAGTAAATGTCTATATATATAACATATACACACACACACACACACTATCCATCTACATTGCTGCTTGAAGCAAAAAAAATATAATCCAATTAATATATATATATATATATATATATATATATATATATATATATATACACTAACAAAACTACGCCACGCTGTCGAAATCTCAAACTTGCCTTCAAAACTTCACTTCTCACGAATTGAATCTTCTTTTGGTGACCTAATTAGTAGAACGATAAGCTTCGTGATTAAAACTTTAAAAAACATCGTGAATTCAAATTCCTACATTTAATGTATAGTATTATTCGAGCATGAGCAGGGACGGAGCTAGGATTTTAAAAATAGACGGGCGAAACTATACTTTTGCACGTAAAAATAAATTTAGACGGACGGAATTACAATTTTATATATAAAAAATAAAAAAATATACAAAATACAACCTAAATATAATAATTAAATTTTTTTTCCCCAAGCATGAGAGAAAAGAAACATCACCTTTTATATCGAGCTATCTAGAAAGCATGAGTAGATAACGGCTAAAAACGACGTCGCGACGTCATTTATTGTGAAGAGGATTGGATCCTGTCGGAACCCTACGTTTCTCTTCATCGAATTCGTGAGCTTTGGTTTGGTGATAATGAAAAACTTGGCTGAAAGCGGGAGAGGCGTCGTCGGCCGCCTCGATGCGGGCGGGGACGGGGGAGGAGGAGAGGAGGAGGGTGGCGGTGATGAGTATTTTGAAGATGTGGTGAGAGGGAATTGTCATGGTGGAGTTGATGTGAATGGAGTTGGGATTTTGAGAGAGAGTTTTAGGCTTTTAGGGTTGTAATTAATTTAATGAGGTTATGAAGGTGGCATATTAATTTAAACGATTATTTGAACCACAATTAGTATTTAAACGATTTTTATTTTGCACATTAATTTTATAATTTGTACTAAAATACTTTAGTTTTTTAATTTGTTTTTTTTCAATTTGCTATCTCTCCCATAGCCAAATTTAGTGTTGAAGTGATTGTCTAAAATGATTTTATCTCGCTTATTTTATTACTCCCTTCGCCCATGAAGCAAGACCTATAATTCTTTTCGGCACGAAAATTAATAAATTGGTATTTTGTGTGTTGAGTTGGTAGGTGAAAAAGTGAAAAGGTGAATAATAAATCTTTTGCTCTTTTTAGAAACTGGTCTTGTTTCGTGGGACAGACCAAAAAAGAAACTTGGTCTTGCTTCATGGGACATAAGGAGTATATTTGTAAATCGATGTCGTTTTAGTAATCGGTGAATTTGGATATGTAAGATTTCAGACGGTCACCTCAACACTAAGTTTGGTTAGAAAATGGCCGAGATAGTAAAATAAGAAAAAAATTAGTATAAGTCTTAGTATTATTTTGTTACGATGAAAGTTTTTTGTTATTGTTATTTTTTAAATGTGCAAAATAAGAAAATAATAGGCGGAAAATAGGAAGAGATAGGGGAAAAAAAAAAACAAACAAACAAAGTAAACTTTGTTGCGATAAAGTCTTTTTTGTTATTGTTATTTTTTAAATGTGGGTGTTTAGACTTTGTTGCTATTTTTATTCATTGAATCTTAAATCTTATGACAATGAGTGAATTTTAGACCAACTAGAATGTGTTCAAACTTTCAGTCATTAACGCGTAAAGAATTGAAGTTTGACGAAGTACTATAACAAAAAATATTACTAGAATATAGAATATACATGCAGAATATATATGTGTATTTATCATTTTCCTTTTTCTTTTTAAAATTTACACGAAAAGTTTTTTTTTTTTTAATGTATGCAATTTTAAGTCATGGTTTTCATAAAATATTAGTACATCCAGTCCTTTTTTATTTATTTATAAAGACAGTACGTGGAGTTGTATTAATTTAACTCGAACCTAATGTTTTTATCTAGAATGAAAATATAAATTAGTACTCCCTCCGTCCCACGAATCTTGACACGTTTTCCTTTTTGGGTCGTCCCACGAATCTTGACACATTTCCAAATAAGGAAGTAATTATTACATTATCTTTCCTACTTTATCACTTTTATACTTTATTAACTATACACTTAAAACACTAATCTACAATTCATTAATTCTCGTGTCGAAATCAAACGTGTCAAGATTCGTGGGACGGAGAGAGTATTATTTAAGCTTCTTTATTTTTTGTTATAATTATTTATTTTTGTGTTGGAGCATTTACGAATTAGAACTCGTCTGACGAATTTGGGCTTTATATTGGGCCTATTTCTTTGAAATATTCGAAGATCATTGGGCTTTATTTGTAGACCTTTGAAATGGGTGGTGAATGGTGATATCATTCATGCCCCTCATTTTACCTTTATAGTCACCGTCTAAAATAATAATTAAAAATTTGTCTTATATTTTATCTTATATTTAAATATAAGATTATAAAGAGTAAAATAAGGACTATCAATAGATATGTACTTTTCCACTATATAAAGGGTTGATTTTGTAAGGAAGATAGATTTTCTAACCTGGCTTATCCGATATTATATTATTCCAATTTCCTCCATCAATGCATTATATTTATATTTAGGTCCACAAATAAGATGAATCATGAATATATACATAGAAAAATAGAATAAGCTTTTTATAAAAAAATAATATCGAATTTGTTTGATTACCAATAAAATACCATATATTTTTAGTGAGATCTTACACACGATTTCGTGTGTTTATTTTATGAATCATATGGCTGATATTGTACCTGGAGGACGATTTTTTTCTCAGTGTTCGAATCCTAGAGGGAGCGAAATATTTTAAATTTCGTTATTCATCAGTATATACTGCATTGTTCATCTGTATAAATGTCTTATTTATTGTACCAAGTATCTCACGAAAAATAGGGGGTCGCACTAAAGTGCACCCCTATATATATATAATTAATTTTGACATTTTAAATGTACGTAATTTAATTATTTTAAATATATATTTTGCATATCATACGAAATTTAATAAGATAGAGTGAATTTTGAAAATAGCCGCTCTAGAATAGTAAATTTAAAATTTGCCTACTAAGATAAAAAAAAATAAAAAATTAGCCGCACCTATCATTTTACCCTTGCATACAAAAATTTAAAAATTACCCGCGCATTCACACTCAGTCAAATTTACAACCCCATCATTTATTTTGGTTTTGAATTCAAGCTTTAAAACTCGAATTCACAATTGAATAACTAGTATTAGTTGTGAATTTAATTTTTAAAATTTGAATTCACAACTAAAAATAGTGTTAGTCGTGAATTCAAGTTTTAAATCGTGAAATCACAACTATAAATAGTATTAGTCGTGTATTAACAACTAGAAATATTGTTAATCTTGAATTCGAGTGAATTCACAACTATAAATAGTATTAGTCGTGAATTCAAGTTTTAAATGAATTCACAACTATAAATAGTGTTAGTTGTGAATTCAAGATTTAAAACTCGGAATTCAATAACGATTATACACGGGATTATAGCGAGTAAAATAACCAATAATACATTAATAACTTAAGTCCGATCCGAATTCAAATATCGAAGTCCGATCCGAATTCAATTATTCGATAGATATATATATACGAGGCAGAAACAGAAACAGAAGCCGTCCAAAATTTTGAAACCCTAAAAAACCATTCAAAATTTGGAGTTCTTCCCATGGAGAATGCGCAGAAAAGAATCGCGGCAGATGTCGAATCCGAATTTCCAGAAGAAATCATTCAACACATACAATCTCTTTTAAGCGAAAGAGATGCTGCTCGATCCACTTTCCTATCCAAATCCTGGCACCGCGCGTGGTCCACGCGCCCCCACCTCTGCTTCGATCAATTCGCGTTTCGGCATTCCATGGATGACTTCCCCAGATTCACGAGGAACTTTATGCAGAGGTATGAAGATTTGAACCCAAAGATGAAGAGTTTCAAGCTGTGGATGGTAGTTCACGACGATTCTCTCGCTACCGAATTGATTTTGAAAGCGATCAAATTGGGGGCTATTGATCTCACCGTTGAATTTTCAGTCTGGGATACGAGTAGGTGCTTTGTTATACCAGATGAGGTGCTTGAATCCCAAACCCTAGCTAGATTATCTGTTTCTAGGGCTATGGTTGATTTCAAAAACACGAATAAATCCCCCAATCTTAAATCCCTTAGTCTATCCAATGTGACTGTGAATAGTGATTTAATTAGGGATCTGATTTCGAGATGCCCATCCCTTGAGGAATTAACATTGACAAAACTCACGAGTTCCCATCCCTTTTGTGTTGATGAGATGATCAAACTGCATAAGCTCAAGTATTTGCGATTGGAGGGTTTGGATATTAGAGATAGCTTATCAAAATCCTCTAATTTCAATTTGTGGCATCAATTTCCTTGTCTCAAAGAATTGGCTATTGTGGATTGCAACTCAAAATATGAGTGGGACGATGTGAGAATTTGCAGCCCATCGCTTGAGCGCATAGCCATAGTCCTACCTCAACCTAGTAGCGTGAATGCGGAGTTTGATGTTCCAAATCTTCGATACTTCAAATTTGAGGGTCGTGATGTTCCGCGCCTCGAGTTCAATACAACGGGTGGTAGGGGATGGGAGTCGGATATACACGTACATTGCTCGCCCGACAGGGCCACTGCTTCGTCGTTGAACCAACTTGTGAAAATGTTGAGCCCGTCACGAGTTCATCTCACTGTATTCGTCTGCGAGTTGCCACATGGTGGATGTGGATACATGGGAGATGGTTTAGCTATACCTGTGGTGGAGAGTTTGACGATACGGGGTGTTGCAGCGCCCCGGGCTTTCCTGGATGCATTACTATGGAGCTGTTGCCCCAACTTCATAAACATTCAAAGATGTTATGCAGAGATGGTGGATGTGGAAGTATTCAGACAGTTGAAGATGAAGATGAAGACGAAGACGAGGAATCCTCGAGAGCTTCTTCGCTTCCAACGGAAATAGCTGCACACTAATCACTTCCTGTTTAATGAAGTTAGAATCAACTCTATAGGTTAAAATAAATGATGAAGATCTTGATGAATTAAAACATTGAATAATATCGAGTTTTTCAATAGCTTGCAGGCGAATGGCAACCTTTATCAATGGTGTCTTGCATTTTGTCAATTAATTTAAAACATATAATTAATCTTTTCATTCTTTCTCTAAGAAGACTAAAAGGTTGTTCAATATATACTTTGATGGATAACACTACAAAAAAATGCATGTTTATCGGCCAGAATTATCGGCGGCCCACATACAGCGGAGCGATCCTTTCCGAAATTCAATAAATCTTCTTCCTCCTTGGATGGGAAAGAGTATACCACGAAGTGTTATTGTCTTTTATTGTGTACGTATTATTTAAAATGTCGGCTAAAATACCGGCGGCAATAGCAGCCGATGATTAACGGCGGGACATGACGCCACCGGTAAATTTGATGCGGGCGGCAATTACCGGCGGCCCATGCGGCCGGTAATTTTTAAAGCCCAAAATCGGGCAGAATGCTGTAGCAGCAGCACACACCCACCGCTCTCCACTCTCTATCTGGTCCCCCCCTCTCTCCAGTCCTCTTGCCTCCGCCGTTGCCGCCGTTGTCGCTGGTGTCGCCGTCCGCCTCCGTCCAGGTAAGCCCCCACCTTTTTCTTTTGTGTGTGTGTCTCTCTCTCACCTGGACCGACTCAGGTTGACTATCCCATTTCAAGTCCAACTTGTCTAAACGGTCAGGCTGAATAATTCACACTCAGCCTAAGTCCATCAAGCTAGCTCGCCAATCTGGCACGACCCTAAAAATCCCAATTAGTCAAACAGATTGGTCCGTGTAGCCCGAAAAGCTATAGATCGACTTGAATCCACAACCAAACTGGATACATCCCATGCGGCTCAAGGGTTATTGTCAACCTAGATTGACAAAGTTACAAGACCCAGTCGTCAAACTCTAAAAAATGCCTCACAGCCGTCAAACCCTAAAATACGTCTCCCACCAAGCTGACGGAGTCAGAGGGTAAATCTTTATGATCCCATCCGAATCGCAACAACCTGAGAGATAAGGGTTTTGACAAGGCCAGACCGTAGAAACCCTACCGGCTGGATATCCTCTATATAAACATCCAGACTAGGTCATAAAAGGATACGAAATCCTACTTTCTCTCTACTTCTTGAATTCTCTCTACTCTGCCACCACGTTGATTGCTATTCCAAGTCGGAAATAGCCAACTTGGCCTATCTCCGCCTCTCATCTTCCATTATCACAACCCGCTGTCACCGTTTCCACCCTCTGACGCCTCTGACTGCTTGGAATAACCACGCATTCCTACCTGTCTTTCTGTCTTATTTCATTTTATTTGTCATTCTGCTCTGTTATTCCGTTACTGACTTGAGCGTCGGAGGCTCTACGGTGGACACCCCCTCCCGATGCTCAACCTAGGGCTTTTACGTGTTCTTGTGTTGACAGGTTGCTAGTGCCCAATCGATCCGGACGTGCTGACGTCATCCTTAATCGTAGATTTAGCATCTAGTTAAGAATAATTACTTCACGATAATTGTTACTTTTATTTATGAGAATTTGTATTTTCAGCTATTTGCTCAAATAATTATATTTTTGTAAGTAAAAGTAGTTATTGATGTGAAGAAAGTAATGTTATTTTCACTCGTTAATACTTTTATTCTTAACTATTTGGTTAAATAATTATTGTTGCAATGAAATGTAATGTTTCTAAATTATTACATTTGTTCACGATAATTGTTACTTTTATTCATGAGAATTTATACTTTTAGTTATTTGATCAAATAATTATTATTGTAAAAAAAAATTTTATTGATATGTATAAAAGTAATATTATTTTTACTCGTTAGAACTTGTAATTTTGTATATTTGGTCAAGTAATCATTGTCAAAAGGAAAAGTAATTATTGATATGCTGAAATGTAATATTTCTAAATTATTACATTTGTTCATGGTAATTGTCATTTTTATTCATAAGAACAAATGTATATCTTATGTTTATTAAAAGTAAATATTCTTATAAGGGTTCAAGATTTAGTGTTTAGGGTTTAGGGTTTAGTTTTCAGGGTTTAGAAAATATAATACTTTGTATTGAATGAAGGTAAATACTTATATTAACATAAGTATACATTTGTGCTTACAAACGTATATTTTATTAAAAGTAACTATTGCCT
Source organism: Salvia miltiorrhiza (assembly GCF_028751815.1). Taxonomy (NCBI): domain Eukaryota; kingdom Viridiplantae; phylum Streptophyta; class Magnoliopsida; order Lamiales; family Lamiaceae; genus Salvia; species Salvia miltiorrhiza. The sequence continues at coordinate 169,241 of NW_026651523.1, forward strand.
TAATAAAAAGTAATTATGCATATGAAGAAATGTGATATTTCAAAATTATTATTTTTCTTCACGAAAATTGTTATTTTTACTCACAAAAACTTGTAATGTTAATAACTTAGTTATTTAATTAAGTAATTATAATTGTAAGAAAAAATAACCATTGATGTGAATAAAGATAATACTACAAAAAAAGAAATAGATGAAAAAAATAGAAAAAGTGTTGAAAATAAAAAATTAATGAGAAAAATAGAAAAAAATAAATGAGCTAAAAAAAGAAAAAAAAACATAAGGAAAAAAAAGTTGGTAGAAGAGGGATTTGAACCCACTATCTCTCACACCAATGAAGCACTTAAGGTACAAGGAGCTACCATTGCACCCTAGCTATCTTATTGCTTTTAATTGTCAAAAGTATATACTCCCTCCGTTCACGAAATGAGTATCCATTTGTGGACGACATGGGTTTTAAGAAATGTTTTAAGTGTAGTGTGAATAGAATATGAGTCCCATCTTTTTGAATGTATTAATTAAAGAGTTTTGTGGGGTACACTTGCCAAAAAGGGAAATGAGTACTCATTTCGTGGATGGACGAAAAAGGAAATATGAGTACTCATTTCGTGGACGGAGTGATAATATTAGTTATTTAACCTACTGCAACCGCATGGGATGCGACCAATACCAACTCTATTTTTTATTGTATTGCTTGAACAATTGTGGGGCAGATAGATCTAGTAAATTAGAACTACTATGGTTAACATAACTGCTAGTAGAGTCGAGAACTTGGTAGTTAGAATAGTGGAGTTATGCTGCTGAAATTTCGTTTGATTCAAGTAATTTATGATATTTTATTTGTTTTTTTTAATTAGAATTTACAAGAATGAGTGATAATCGTATGTGGATGTACGCGAGATACAATTATCGTAAAAAATAAATTATTCAAAAAAGAGGAGAGATGAGAGAGAATTTTTAAAATTTCAATCTTTAAATAAATATAACTTATAAATTTTAAATCAAATATTTACATAAAATATATAAAACTAAAACTTTTATCGTGATCTTTAATTAGGTTTGCATATTAAATATTTTATAATTAATAGAATTTCACAATTTTAAAAAGAAATAAAACTAAAAAATAAGAAGATAAAGAAAAAAGAATAAAAAGTTACTTCATCCGTCCACCAATTCGTGTCTTATGAGAAGATGACACGACTTTTAAGAAAAAATAATTTATTTGTTAAGGAAATACTACTAGTTACTCAAAATAAATAGGACACGAATTGGTGTACGAACCAAAATAGCAAATTATGACACAAATTAGTGGGCGGAGAGAGTATAATTTACAAATAAATTTTCAATTTTATTATATCTATAAAATTATCATTTAATTTAAAAATTAATTTCAAATTAAATATTACTTAAATTTTTAAATATATTTATTACTGATTACTTTCAACAAAAAGACCAATAATAAAATACAGCGTGAAGCTACGTAAGATCATTAAATGGAACTAAAAGGCTATAAAAAAATGGTAAGATAATATAAATAAATTCTGTATGTAGAATTTAAAAAATGAAGAAAGTTATGTTCTGCAGCCATTGAAGTCAACTCTGACCGCCGTCGACTTGATTCGTTTGATTTTTTCATCATCTGAATTTTCCTCTTTCAAACCTCCAGCTATGCTCGCAACCCATTCGACGAAATGCCGATGAAGCTCCTCGCCGGAATTCTCCTGATCGCGATCCTCTCCGCCGCCGCCGATGCCATCTGCCGCCGCGGCTGCAACACGGCGCTGGCCTCCTACTACCTGTGGCAGGATTCGAACTTGACCTTCGTTTCTGGGGTGACTCAAACCCCAATTTCTTCAATCGTTGCTTACACCCGCACGATCTCCAATCCAGACAGCGTGCAGGCCGGCCAGCGCGTGAACGTGCCCTTCACGTGCGACTGCATCGGCGGCGAGTTCCTCGGCCACGTGTTCAATTTCGCGACCTTCCCCGGCGTCACTTACCTGACGATTGCCCAAACCTACTACGCGAATCTGACGACGGTGGAATCGCTGCAGAGGGATAATACCTACCCGCCGGAGAATATTCCGGACACCGGCGTCACGGTGAATGTGACGGTGAATTGCAGCTGCGGGGATGAGAACGTGTCCAAGGAATACGGATTGTTCCTCACGTGGCCTGTGAGGGAGGAGGACACGTTGGAGTCGGTGGCGGCGGCGAATAATTTGACCGCCGATATAGTTAGTAGGTATAACCCGTCGGCTGATTCCATCTTCACCGCAGGCAGCGGATTGCTGTATATTCCGGGAAAAGGTCGGTAATTTTTTTTTGTTTAATTATTTGATTTTTTTTTCTTCTTGTTATATTGTTGACATATTTTGTTTTGGGTTAATCGTGACAGCAATTTTTAGCATTTTTCGAAAAATTTCAACTTACATTTTCGACTTCAAAAATCCTCTGCTGTAAAACAAAAGTTGGGTTAATTAACTATAAATTAATGAACTTTCATCAAATGTGATGCTGTATAATGTCTACTAACTTCAAAATGTAGTATGATAATTGCTGAAATATTGATTTAATCCGATTTTGTTATTAATCGTGATTTCGGCCAAATTTACTGCACCTGCTAGTCGAATAATTGACGTGGCATAATGGGTAGGGGAATGAAACAATGTCTGTGATAACACATCACAACCACTATTCGAAAATATGCAAAATTAGATTATTCGGCTAGTCATATCAAGTAGTAGTAAATTTGGTCGAAATCTTAGCCAAATCAAATTAAATCAATAGTTCAATGATTATCACGCTACTTTTTAAAGTTTGTATGCAAAAACTTAATAATTTTCAGGCAATTAACCGAAAAAGTCTGATTTATGTCTCGCTTTATTGATTTAGGCGAGTAATGATGATTAACATCACAATATTCTTAGGTGGATTCTAAGGATTTTAAGCTTTTGCCTGCAATTTTAGATTGAATAATGCACATAAGCACATTATTCTATTGTTGGATTTTATAAGGTGGGATATAAATAAAACTTCTTACAAAGTTGACGGTTTTAAAATTAAAACGTAAGTTGGGGATATTGCTTAGAGAGAGCTGAAAGTTGGGAATACAAACTATGATTATTGATTAACACTTTTTTATGAGTTTATGTGAAAATCTATCCATAAATTCACTTTGGTGGTTATCTTGATTTTTATGCAGATCAGAGTGGGAACTTTCCGCCTCTAAATAGCAGGTAGTATTATAGCTTTGATCTGATATTAAATCTGTGTTTCCTCTGGCTGCTTACTGCACATTTTGAGCATATTATGTAAGTCTATACTTACACAATCTTTTCTCCATTTTTGCAGCAAATCTGGTTTGGCCTTCTCCTCTTAATACGGGTTTTGCTATCATGTATTCATCTCTGAAATTGTTGTTGCATTGCTGGGATATCATGTAAGTCTAAAAATGCTTGTTTTACGTATTCAGGACTATCTAGTGGCGCCATTGCTGGGATAGCGATTGCAGTAGTAGTCGGGGCATTGGTAGTTGCAGGTTGTGTGTATGTATGGCTGCGAAGGAAGAAGAACATGGAGAGGATCAAATTACTCTCAGCATCCGAAGGTTAGTTGCATCGAGCTGGTTGTGATAATTTTCCAAATCGTTGAACTGCAACGTGTGTGGTCTAGTCGTGCTTACTTGGGAATGCTTTGCGTTTTAGTTTAGGCTGATGATGATTTTACTTTCTTTGCTGAAAACTCTTTCCTCCGTCCCATTTAACTTGGCCCCCTTTAGTCAAGGGGACATGTTAAATGGGGCGGAGGGAGACTAAAGGGGCCATGTTAAATGGGGCAGAGGGAGTAGTAAACTGATGCAGTTATGAACGAAGAATCTGAACCACGATATATGCCTCTCTTTCATTTATAGCATCTTTTCTTGCTGCATTGCTGGTTTTTGCTATTGTTAGTGAATCACAAATGAAGCTTTTCTATGCTATGTTGTGAGGTTAATGATGGAAATGATTTATTTCTTTGTTGTTACTCTAATATGCGATACTGTAATTGCTTGGTGAGCCGTATATAGTTGCTGGTTGGTTATTTTGACTGTAAACGAGCCGAGCCGAATACTAGCAGGCTCGAGCTTGACTCGAGCTTTTGTCTTGTTGATTGAGCTCGAGCCTGGCTCATGTGATACTCGATTATGTCGAATTCGAGCTTGACTCGTCAGATGTTCGTATAGAATGAAGTTCGAGCTGGAACTCGTTAAAAACTCATGAACGGCTTGAAAAATGTTTAAAAGTGCCCTTGATCTTGATCAATATGTTACACGAGCTCGAGCTCGACTCGCTTAAAGCTCGTGCACTAGGGTTCCTGAACAAATGAATCTGAATATGTTCGCGAGCTCAACGAGCCGAGCGCTGTCATTCTTGAGCTCAGCTCATTTGCTATCGAATCGAGCTCCGAACGAGCCGAGTCTCTAATAGTTTGCAACTAGCTCTATTTATTTACAGCCTTAGTCATTTACTTCTGCTCGATTAGGTACTGAAGCCACTACTTTCAAAGCACAAGATTCTGGTAGCACTCGCGCTGGCGCATCTCCGGCTCTTGGTATTTCTGTTCAGAAATCTGTTGAGTTTTCGTATGAAGAACTTGCTAGCACAACCGATAACTTCAGCCTGGCAAATAAGATTGGTGAAGGTGGATTTGGTGCTGTCTACTACGCTGAGCTTCGAGGCGAGGTGAGTGTATTCTCGATTTCTTTGTTTCCTCTACGCTGCCACCGGAAAGCATGTATAGTCATCAGCTGGTTTTTGCTGTAATATGTTTCTGTGTAGAAAGCCGCGATTAAGAAAATGGATATGCAAGCGACTAACGAGTTTCTCGCTGAGCTGAAGGTTTTGACTAATGTTCATCACCTCAACCTGGTAATTGCATCACATTCTTCATCCTTTTTATGCAAATTGGTTTTGTTAGTAAGTTTCGTAGCTCATAGATATCGGGAAAAGAGTCGATTAAGCCTTCTTACATTCGCTTCCAACAGGTGCGCTTGATAGGATACTGCACCGAGGGCTCTCTGTTCCTTGTATACGAATACATCGAGAATGGAAACTTGAGCCAACATCTCCGAGGATCGGGTATGCTGAGCTCAAACGGGACGAAGATTTTAGCATTTGCAGAGCACGTTTCTTATATCATGTACTTTTGCAGGCAGGGAGCCGCTCCCTTGGTCGACTAGGATACAGATTGCTCTCGATTCAGCTAGAGGTCTCGAATACATCCACGAGCACACGGTTCCTGTCTACATCCATCGTGATATCAAGCCAGCGAATATCTTGATAGACAAGAACTCGCATGCCAAGGTTGGTACTCTGCTCTAGCATACGTCTTTTTAGTCGAAGATCGCAACTCTTTTCCATGAATCAAGGGTGTGATTACTCCTGCAGGTTGCGGATTTCGGGTTGGCGAAACTTACTGAGGTTGGAAGTAACTCGCTACCAACGGGACGGCTTGTGGGTACGTTCGGCTACATGCCTCCCGAGTAAGTTCTCTCGTTCCTTCTTCACGTTTAGCAGACGAGCACGGTCCCGTTTTGGACTATACTTTTCTATCTTATTCAATTGAGCTAAGTTTCTCTAACAATCAAGAAATTTGTCAGAAAAGAATTGATTGATTTTGGTCTCAGTAGTTTGGCTAGTTTGATTGCAATAAATTGCAAGAGCCCTTTGGTTTCTGACTGTATCGGTAACCTGCTCTCAGGTATGCTCAATACGGTGACGTGTCTCCGAAAGTAGACGTGTATGCCTTCGGTGTCGTTATCTACGAGCTGATATCGGCCAAGGAGGCCATCGTTAAGCAAAACGGGAATGCAGCAGACTCGAGGGGCCTCGTTGCGCTGGTAAGTTACTCGACTCTCTTGGTCGTTGTCAGTGCTGAAATGGCGCTATTTACACGTCTCTCTTGTGTAGTTTGAAGACGTTCTTAGCCAGCCCGACCCGACCGAGGACCTGAAGAAGCTGATCGATCCTAGGCTCGGGGATAACTACCCCCTCGACTCCGTCCTCAAAGTCGGTATTTCGTCTCTCTTTTTTTTCGTCGTTGTGGTTCGTGGTTCTGATTTCATGGAGCATTGATGTGATAATAGGTCGCACAACTTGCTAGAGCTTGTACTCATGAAAATCCTCAACTACGGCCGAGCATGCGCTCGATCGTGGTTGCGTTGATGACGCTGTCGTCGTCGACGGATAACTGGGATGTGGGAAATTTCTACGGCAACCAGAACCTCTTGAATCTCATGTCCGGGAGGTAACCGCTTTCGAGCTTAATCGAGCCTAATCCAGCTAGCTGTAGAAGGATCCATCAAGAGTCAAAATTGATGTGTAATGTATCGTATTCGAGCTGGATCCATTAAGATTAATGTATAATGTATTATATATTATATATGTAAGTATTTTTTTATTTTTCTTTAGAATTTTTTGTGGATGTAGTGTGATCAATGGTAGCAGTTGCTTGTATTTAAACATGTGATTTGTTAAGCGAAGCTTTAAATTGCACATAGTTACTGAATAAAACGGTTATTTCTGTTGTTGGACTGTCGCCACTAATATTTTAATGAATTTGATGATTTTTTGCTAATAAAGAAATTTGACTGCGCGACAAGGACTCGAACTCAGGAACCTCAAGTACCATTAGGCCAACACACGAACACGTAATCACCCATAATTTTTAATGGATAGGTATGTAACTTTTAAATGTGAGTGAAAATTTATTACGAGAATACGAGATCAAATACAATTCTAGAATAATGGATTTAATTGGGTTACTACTTACTAGAACTGTGGTTAATCGATTTTAACTTTATTCTTATTTTCAAAAAAAGAAAAAGATTTTAATTTTATTTCTATTTCAGAGAGGATCTCAAAATTGTAAAAATTAATTTGTATGGTAATAGCAAAAAAATGTACTCATACCTATTTATAAAAATAAAAAGTAATTAGCCCTCAAACTCTAACAAAAACGGCGTCGTATACCCACAGAAATCACATACTAGTACACTACACCTGAGCTACCAATTCTACCTCATCGGCGGCATTGCGGCGGCGCTAACGGCCGCAAATTTTTGAATTTCTTCCGGCTGAGATCGGAATTCGTTGAAATTGGGATTCAAAATGATGTGAATTTGTGAATTCCAGCGGGACTGAGATTGGATTTGACCGAAATTGGGATTTAGAATGAGGGAATATCAACGGGAATTGGTCCTTTAGTTTGAAATGGCTTCATTGTGGGGATCTCTGTTTTTTCCTGCCAAGAACCTCCGTAGATACGGTAGGTTCCCTTCGTTTCTCTCTATGTGTGTGTTCTGTGTGTGTTTGGGGATTTTTCCCCCTCTCTTAAGTTTGTGAAAAGTCTTATGATTGAATATTTTGTTGGATGATCATTAGCTGATTTCCTTCCGTTCTGTGATGTATTTTAGTTCGTAAGAAATTTCTGATGCTGATGTTATTTTCTGTATTTTTACTTTTTTAGGTATATTTGTCGATATACATTTGCTACTTCTAATTTGAAGGATCTGATTTCGTTGTTGTTAAAGTATTTAAATGTAGCATGTTTGCTTCTCCTCTGCCAGGAAATATTTTGTGTAATTATCTGAAGAGCATCAAGGCCAGGAAATTAGGGCTTTCACTGATTGAAGCAGAAAATAAGACATTACAGAATCTTAAAGAAGTTGAAAGAATAATAGGCTATAGATTTAACAACCGTAGCTTACTGTGTGAAGCGTTTACACATCCGTCGTGCCAGAGGGGTTGCGTTTCCTACGAACGGCTTGAGTACATTGGTGACTCGGTGCTTAATCTTTTGATAACAAAGGAACAGTTTTCCAAGTACCCGAGCCTTGAACCGGGATTGTTGACACCACTTCGAGCTGCCAATGTTGATAATGAGAAGCTTGCACGGGTGGCTGTCCAGCATAAATTTCACAGATATATCCGATTTGGCGCTCCAATCTACGAGAGAAAGGTATATAGTGTTTTGGTGATTAGTTTCAGATTGTAGTGTTAGTGACTTGTCTGTATTTACTACCTTGATCGTATGCTTTGATTCTGTCTTGTGGACTGAACGTGCTACTTTTACGTTAATGATTAGCCATTTTATTGAAACTATGTAGTCTGACATAATGCTACCAAGACAGGATCAAGTAGTTTTATAGCAGTCCCAATCAATATTTTTCATAGTTGGAGAGATAATGTTCGTTTTGGATTTGGAGATACATTAGTTGGTTTATGTACTAAGGAATGGTTTCGTAGTTGTTATGGTACGTGTGAGGAGAACTGATTCACCATGTTTAGAAAAACATAGTTAGACCCACTGAATCAAAGAGCAACGAGAGGGATAATTTCATTTTCAATCAACATTCTCAGCTCGTTACATTGGCTATCATAGTTTATATATGTGTTGGGAATGATGAGGAAACTGTAAACATGGTGCATACAACATGGTGCATACAATACCACTCATATAGGTAGAATATAATTTTCCAAGCTTGGTCTGCAAAATGGCTGATAGCTCACTGTTTACGTGACATCTTCTTCACACTGCATTTCAGACTCAATACATATTTCTGTCTGCATCCTTTTAGGGCATTGCCATTTTCTAGTCGATGTGGAGGTTAGGAAGCTACACTAAATGTTCTAAGCGCTGATGATGTTATTTAGTGTGCCACATGTGTACGAAATCTTGTCTGCATGTACAAGAACAGAGGGTAGAACCTCAAGGAAAAGTGCCCTAAGACCTTATTTGAATTTCGTAATTTTTTTTCACTTCTAGTGATGATAGGACAGAAGGAAAACCGAATTATAAGAGTATCACGTTTTAAATAGAGATGAAGCATTGTGGAAATTCTCAAAGAATTAATCAGAGTTTAGTATCCTATTGACTAATACAGCCATATGATGGAATCATAGTTCTGTAATTTTGCATTGAGTTTCAAACGCAAACCTGAATTTCAAGTTCGATCCTTTTCTGTTAATTTTTTCTTTTGGCTTCTTTCTTGCCATTTGCCAACCATGTTATTCTAAAATTTGTTTTTCTTAGTTTTTCGAACTTAATTATTTTATATCTTTTGCAGATTCAGGCATTTATCAATGCTCTTCCTACATATCCATTACATTCACATGGATTGATTAATGCCCCAAAAGTGCTTGCTGATGTTGTTGAATCAACTATTGGAGCTGTTTTCGTCGACAGCAATTATTCCATCGATACTACATGGGAGGTGATGTGATTTTAACCAACTCATTTAGCTTCTCGTAGAACTATACCTTACAATGCCGGTTTTTGATTATGTGCAGGTAGCCAGTGATCTAATGGAACCCATAATCACTCCCAAAATGCTCGAGAAAAACCCCGTGAAGAAGCTCGTCGAGATCTGCCAAAAACACAAGCTCAAAGTGAAGATTGTGGATCTATGGTCGCAAGAAGGAACTTACAAAGTTTTTGTCGACGGTAAACTTAGAGGGAAAGGTACGAGCCACGCAAAGAAGACAGTAGCACTGAACAGAGCGGCGAATGCTGCTTATAACGAAGTTTTACTAAATCTGAGCCCCAAAGACTTAAATGAAGGTTGCTAATGACTCTGTTCTTCAACAATGTATATCATTTTCGATATTAAGCTACAGATTCGAATCTTGGATTTCAAGGTCAAAGGTCGTTGAGTTGGTTGTACTTGTATCTGTCCTCACACGGCCCGAGGGGACTTCATCGAGCTGTTTCTGGGAAACGACGTTTCACAAATTATCGGTGCACACTCACTTCCCCTTGGTTATATTATGTTCTGTGTCTTTCTTAGCCCTCGACAGCAGGTTTTGTGTGACCCGAACGAGGTTTTTATTGAGCCCGGTGGTCAAAACAACGTCGTCTCAGCACAAGGAACGAAGAGGGCTGTTTCTTGGCTGACATAAAAGGTTAGCCTCTAGAATTCATGTAAACGAAATATGACTAATGCTCAGTTTTCTTGTTGCACTCTTTGCTTGCAAGAAACATAAATGTGTTTTAGGGTTTTTATGTATTTGTGATTTATTTGATTAGAGATTTCAGCTGATCAGAAATAGCAATTATGAGCAAGTAGTATCTTTTTTTATAGGTTGTCAATTTTGGTAAAATCTTTGCCATCATACCCAAATTGAATCTATGTACTGATTGTAACTTGCAAGTATATTCCTACATGATTATGCCTATATTTTTGTATTTATTGATTTATTCAAATCGCAAATGGAGAGGTGATAGCAACTAGAATGAGTATAATTTTTCCCAATACTAAATATTCCATTTTTTTAGTTAAAATCCATATCAAGGTCAATAAACATTAAGTGCTGTTTCAAAATCTCAAAAAGCCTCTAAATAGTTTTTTTTTTTTTTCGAGAGGTCCCTAAACTAAAGAAAATGTCATAATGCGCTAGTTAAAACAAATAAAGCTAAGGATTTAGTGAAACAGATATAAATAAATGTTTCAGGCCTTATATAAGCAAAAGTTTAGAAACACGTATGATTTTCGCTTAAAACTATTTGAAATAAACTAATTTATCAGTTACCTTACCTGAAGATTATGAGAAGAAATACATACTAAAGAATATACAAATTCACAAAAATATACACAACCTTTTTTCTATATTACTTTTAGGGTTAATTGAATATAAATTACTAAAATTTTAAAATTTGCATTAAAATTATTCAATTTTTCCCCCTCATTTTGCCATCTTATCATTTTTCGGTCAAACTTAGTACTGAAGTGACTACCTAAAATTCTACATGTCCAAATTCGCCGATTATTAAAACGTTCGACCGAAAAATGAGAAATTAATAATTAAATAATTTTAATATAAATTTTAAAATTAGTGTAAAAAATAAGAATTTATTTGAAAGTCAATAATTTGCCCTTATATGTATTAGTCGAATCCTTAAAACTAATTAAAATTATTTATAAACAACTCGGAAGAAAAAGCAAAAAGAAAAGAGTTGCGTTAGGGACCTTAGTTTGGTGAGTACTTGGTAATTTGGTATGCAATTTTTTCCCCTCACTTTATTATTTATTTTTAAAATTAATTAACTAATAAATTACTTTTTAAGTAATTATTTTTTTAATAGAATACGGCATGAATTGGACAAAACCCTATCGCACTCGAAAAGTCAAATGTCTACGCATTGTTTCGTCTAAACACAAGAAAAAAAAAACTATTCATTGAATCTGCCCTTTTCATGCTATTCTTGTCAACACTTAATAATCAAATATATTTTTTTTCCCCCTAAAAAAAAATAATCAAATATTTTTTTTTCTCTCAAATAAAAAATAAAATAAATACTTTTTCTATAATTATATATACACCATAGTTATCATCAACACCTCCACAATTATTTATAACATCTAGAAATTCAAATTCTCATCACCATCATGAGAGAAGAAGAGCGAGAGATGCATCTCGCATTCCAAAGCCTCTTTGTGGGAGACGAGCTCAAGGAAGAGGAGAAAGACGAGGAAGAAAAGAACTCTAAGAGGGTCCAAGATATACGAAGAATCGTCGGGTACGAGTTTAAAGACCCGACGATCTTGCAACAAGCGTTCACGCATTACTCCTTTGAGGAGGGTTGCTCCTCGTTGGAGCGTCTTGCGTATATTGGTGACGCGATTTTGACTTTTGCAGTTACCAAAGATCAGTGTTTGCTCTATCCGGATTTTGATCCGGGTAGATTGACTAGGCTCCGAGCCGCCAACGTGGACACCGAGAAGCTCGCACGCGTCGCCTTGAAATACGAGCTGCACGATTTTCTACGCCATAACATATTTTTGCTTGGAGTCCAAGTAAGTTTTTTTTTTATTTAATTTTTTTTGCGTTTATTTGTTTATCTAGAATTACATAGAAAATTAATTATTTGAATTTGGAAATTATTTGAACAAATCCAGAACTCCCCGAATTAGTTCTGATTTTCTTCCCGATAAACTCAAATTTACCAAATAGAATCCGGAAGTTGTAACTGAAATCCAAGATTATATAAAATTGATTATAATTAGTTACAAAAATAGATTTTGAAATCCTCAAATTAATGAGCTTTTTGACGATATGTGTTATAAATTTGGATTTTGGCCAATGGTTGAATTCTTTGTTAAAATTTCCTCCTTTTTCCGCTCCAATTCAATAAATTACACTTATATATATGTTATATCTAATAGAAAAAAAGGAATTTAAAAAAAATATATAGTAGATTTATGTGAAGCCTATATATTATGAAAAATTAATTAATCATGAACTGTACATGGTTTCATATAATTCTTGGGTTTTTATGTTCTTGCTATTAACTAATAATTTTTTTTATTGTATTTATATAAATAGATTGATGAATTTAGAGACGCAATCGCAAAATACCCTTTGCATTCATCAGGTTTAGTTGATGCCCCAAAAGTGCTGGCTGACATAGTTGAGGCATTGATAGGAGCCATATTTCTTGACTGCAAGTGCTGTTTGGACACAACATGGGAGGTAATTTTTCTTCTACCAAATATTAATATATCGAGTCGAGATTCGAATAACTCGATCTCGTAGTAGAGCTTTGTCGATGTGGGATTCGGAAAATTAGATTATTTATTAGTGAGGAATCTTGTTACGTGGGCCCGTTTTATGAGGTACGGGGCAAAATTCGTTAGACATGTCAAAATTCATATTTAAAAACCTACGAATTTGGTTTTCAATGATTGTAAATTTAACTCCAATACTAAATAGTGACATACTTTGATTATTATTAGCAAATTTTCAATTAATATACATAGAGATATATATTAATTTTACCAAAACCTTTTTTTTTTTTAATAAAAATACTATATGATTTTCAGAAGATAATTTCAATCAGTTAGGACTAGATAATAGTATTATTCTTTCATATCCTAGATGAATAGGTAACCTGTTTTTATTTTTTGGATTTAGATTGATAAAATTCTTATGTTTTAAAATATTTATGTTTTTTGTGTTCTATTTTTCTTATGTTCAACCATTAGTATATATTTTCTTCACTGTACCTACAGAAAAAGTGTCAATTCTTATAAATAAACCTAATAGTTTTTCTTAATAAAATCAACAGTTAAAAATAAAATTAATAGTAATTAAATAAAAGTAGCAGTGTTTTTTTTTTTTTTTTTTTCCTTTTTTCTTTGGTGACAAGGAGTACTAATTTTTCAGGTAGAATGGACGCATTATTATTCTTTCATATCTTAGATTAATAGATAACCTATTATTTTGGATTTAGATTGATAAAATTCTTATTTCTATTATGTCTTTTTTATTTTATTTTACTTATGTTCCACAACATCTTATTATTATTATTATCTGTTTTTTTTTTTTAGACAAGGAGAAACTAGTTTTTTTAGACAAGGAGAAACTAGCAACTACTCCCTCTGTCCACTAATTCATAGTCTAATTTTCTTTTTAGTCCGTCCACCAATTTATGTCCTACCTATTTTTAGTAACTCTTTATACATTTTTTAATGGGTGGGTCCCAATAAACAATACATTTTTTTTCCACTCAACTAACAAATAATACACTTTTTTTTAAAATCCGTGTTTTCTCCCCTAGGTCATAAATTAGTGGACGGAGGGAGTAATAGTTACTACTTAATTATGAAAATATTAATTAATTTACTTGATTGCAATTGGCAATAGGTAGTAAAGAAGCTGTTGGAGCCCATAATCACTCCTGCAACTCTTCCAATTCATCCAGTTACGCAGCTGCAAGAGCTGTGTCAAAGCAGAAGATTGAGTTTGAAGATGAGAGATTCTTGGAAAGAAGATGGAGTTGTCGAGTTTTTGATCGATGAAACATGCATTGGAAGAGCCCAATACAAAGCCAAGAGAGTCATTGCTAAAAATAGAGCAGCCCTCGTTGCCTATAATCACATTCTATGATTATCAATAATTTATTGTGCTTGTATATTTCAAGATTAATCTAAACAAGACCTGATCAACTTACTTTATTTTATTTATATTTTTGATTCGGGGAGGAAGAGCGATGGTGTTGTATTGGAGCTCCCACTATTTAGGTATCTTAGATAGGGCTACAGACAAATCAAGTCGTTCGTAAGTTATTCAGAGGTTCGTCCGAAAAAAGTTTGTTTAATGAAACTCGATAAATAAACAAATCAAGCTTGAGCTAGGTAGTATTTTGACTCGATAGCTCGTGAACGCAGTCGTTAATTAACTGATTTAGCTTGAAAATACAGATTGTTACTGGCTACTAATTAGTAATATTTCATTAAGTTTTTAATTATCTCTATTTTTTTTATAAAAAATAATTTTTGTATTATGTTATGTAATAATTTATTTTCAGAAGAAAACGATTAGTGTTTCGAATATAAATAAAATTTTAAAAATTTGTTTAGGCTCAATTAAACTCGTGAGCCTCAAAGTATTCATTAAATAAAGTTTGAGATTTGATTTGATAATAAATAAACCTTGTTTGAACACAATAGTATTCAGCTCGACTTGATTGGCCTCACATATTTATTTTGATTCTAATACCTTATAATTATTATTAATTTTACAAATTATAATGTATACAAATAAAAGCTCGATTTATTTTTTTAATTAATTGTTTAAAGTTAAAGGTGAAAATGAATAAATCAAGCTTTAATTTTTATGTAATTTATAAAATAATATTCTTAATAACAATATTTGAAATATTAAAAATTAAAATAAATATATGAATTCGAGCAATGTTCACATAAGATATAAGGTTTCTTTCTCTCTATTCAATATTTGTCCGAAATTATTTAATATTAATCCAAGATAAATTTGATCATAGGGGAAACCAAGACTCACAAGTCATAAGTCAATGACTAATATTATGTTGTATTGTCCCGAGATTAAGTATAGAGCGAATTCATCTCACCAAACAACATATCATGAGAAAATTTATATAATCCATCAAACTGAATACCACCATAATATATGTATAGGTACCAGGGTCGGTCCTGATAAAAATGAGGCTTTGGGCGAAATTATAAAAATAGGCCCCTAATATATTATCGTACGGAATACATTGATTAAGAAAAAATGTCCATTACTTATGAAAAAGGATTTCGCCTAATATTTTTACTTGCAAAATCATCTACAACATCGTTCAAATCTATGTTATCTAAAATTTAGTTTTCAACACATAGTATAGTCAAATCATTCAATCTCTCTTGGGACATTGACGATCTCAAATACGTTTTCAACAATTTTAAATTTTGGTGAATATTTTAGGGAGTTTCAAAATGGTTTCCCACCTTCAAAATTTGCAAATTGCAATGTGATTTTTTTTTGCTCGGACAATTAGGACGATAATCAAGAAATAAATTGTTATAAGAGAATAATTATGGTTCCTCATATTTATATAATTATATTCGTTATTCAACGGTAAGAAAAGTAAATTGAAGAGACTATCTTCACCATTCTTAATTTTTGGGAAACTGACCAACGATTTGGAGAAGATCTCACATATATGAGGCATCTCATTGGAATCATTCTCTTTCTTTCTATATAGGGTCAGGTTCCAGTAAAATTGTTATTTTTTCGTAAGAAGTGGAAACAATGAATACATTGGTATATAATATTGAATAAAGAAGTATATATCGTTGAATAATGATATTTAAAAAATTAGTTATTTATGTATATCTATAATGGGTTGGGCTCATTATTGATAGAGTTAATATTGTGGGCCTGATAATCGGCCTAAACCGACATCTTCTTCTGCGAAGAGCCCAGATCCTTCTCGAATTAGAAACTTCATCTAGCAATTGGCAGCTAGAAGAATTCAATCTTCTCTCTACAATTGAAATTTCAGCGATCACCGAATTCTTTTCGTCCAAGAAAACTGGGATTCGGTGATCATATATCATTCAATTCAAGAAATTGTAGTCGAGATTGATCGGTTTTTGCTTTCAAAAAAGAGGGCTTTTTTGTTCATTTTCCTAATTTGTGTGATGGATTTCGAATTGAGGAGAGCAAGAGAGAAGCTGGAGAAGGAGCAGAGGGAGAGGAAACAGAGGGCGAAGCTCAAGCTAGATAGAGAGAGGAAGGTCAAGCAGGAAGCTGCTCGGCAGCGGGAAGCCATAGAAGCGACTCAGCGGCAGCGCCGCCTCGATGCCGCCGAAGCTGAATCCAAGGTTCGATTTTCTTTTCCGCCACTGATCCTTTGCTAGTGCAGTTTTTTTCGGTTGAATTTGATTGCATCTTTGATGTTTCAGTTGGTTGAGTCTGCTATTCTGTGATAGAAATATCTAGGTTAATTAATTGCTGGGAACCTTAATTTTTTTAATTTTTTTTTCTAGTGTAAAATTTAATCTTTTAGGTGTTTAGTTGGTAGAACTATGAAATTATGCTTGATAAATATTTTTAGGTTAATTAATTGCTTTGAATTTTAGTAAAATGTGATCTATTGTGTGTATGTTTAGTGATTGTATAGATTACTTGTTAGAAATTAGGAATTATATCAAGAAACTCAATGGTGCTTTCTAATTCAATTGCTACATGTTTTGATACATTGCATAATACACCGTCCGAACTATCTATAGACTATAGTTTCTGTAAGATTATAGACTCGTTGGAATCGAGTTCTAAGAGTGTTTCTCAATAGCATTTCTGTTATTAGTGAAATCTATTGGCTTACTTTAGGAATAAGGGGATGTTTTTGGTGATTGTGGATTTGTTTATATCTCAGGCTAATCAACTTGCAGAGGAGAACTCGCTTGTTGGTCGAGGAGTAATTTTTTCTCGTATTTTAGAAGCTGTGCCTTATCAGGGTATTGGGGATAAGATCAAACTGCCTCCTTCCTGTTTCACTGAGCTCTCCGATCAGGGAGCTTTTGACAAAGGGCCGCTGCATTTCTCTCTATCGTTGATTCACCAGGAGGCTGCTATGCACGTAGATAGTGGCAATGAAGGAACGTCCAGGATGACACATGCTGGTGTCCTCGAGTTCACTGTCGAGGAAGGTTTTGTAGCACTTCCTCAGCACTGTTGGAGTAATCTATTCCCCGATGAGGCTCCGGGTTCTGCTGCAGTGGAAGTACGTTATGTTTGGCTTCCCAAAGGAACATATGCAAAACTTCAGTCTGTGGAATTTGGCTTTTCCGACATTCCCAATCACAAGGCGGTGCTGGAGACGAGCCTTCGCCAGCATGCAACTCTTTCTCAAGGGGATATACTAATCGTCAATCATGGTGCGCTGACTTATCATTTGCGTGTACTCGAGCTGAAACCTTCATCTAGCATATCTGTTCTAGAAACAGATATTGAGGCCGACATCATAGGTCCGGAGTCTGTAGATAGCTCGAACCAGTATATGCTGAGGCCTCTAACCATTGGAAAACCGGAGCATGGAGTGGTTGAGGAAGGGAAGTACATGTATTATAAGTTCTCTTTGGACGACGATGCTTGGAAAAGAATTTCTTCCAAGGGTGCGAACATTTTGGTTAATCTGGAGACGCAGACACAAGATGGAGATACCGACCTGTATGTTTCGAGGCATCCCCTTTTGTTCCCTACGCAGCACCAACACATGTGGTCGTCCCACGACTTGGGCTCAAAGGCGTTACTACTCGGGGCTGAGGATCAGAACTTGGGACCAGGTACTTATACTGTCGCCGTGTATGGCTACAAAGGGACATCAAAGTACGAGGTCTCGGTAAATGTTCAAGACATTGCTACGCAGAGGCTGGGGCAGCATGCTGTATCTTCAACATCGTCTGCTGAGGGAGACACTGCGGAGTGCAGAAACTGTAAACGTCATATCCCATCAAGAACGATGGCCCTTCATGAAGCCTATTGTAGTAGGCATAATATTGTTTGCCAGCATCCTGGTTGTGGGGTCGTTTTGAGGATCGAGGAGAGTGAAAGGCACGTTCACTGTGAAAAATGCAGTAAAGCTTTCCAAAGGGAAGAGATCGAGAAACACATGAAAGTTTTCCACGAGCCTCTTCATTGCCCTTGTGGGATTGTTCTTGAGAAGGAGCAAATGGTAAGAACTAAGCTCTTTGCACCTTGTTTCTAATTGTCTGCCCGCTGGCTTTATTGTTTCGATTCTTTTCTCTGGTCTCTTGTGACGCGGTGAAATATACTTATTTTCTCAATGTCGTGAGGTAAATCATTCTACTGTTTAGGTTTATGAAAAGTACTACGCAGCTTAGCTTTATGATGGTGGACATCTTTCAGTTGAAGCTGTATAGTTAAGGCCTTTTTGGACAAGTTTTATTTAAACATGACTTGTAAAACGTTTCAATAACGTTATGACCATAACGGCACCACCTTTTGATCTCGCTCCAACATTTCCCGATGGCCGGAAAAATGCCTTGGCATGATTCATGATTTTTTCCCCCAAGAAATCCAAAGTACACAAACTGTTGGATCTTGAAAAAAAGTCATGCCACCACATTTTTCGTGTCATCTGGAAAATTTCTACATTTATTTTGCTACATTTTAGAAGGCAGAGGATGCCTAATCTATATGGATTGTCGAATACGCAATGCAGATGCCGGAGCTTGTTGGCTTTTCTTCTTCGACCTGGACTAATTTGCGTGTACTCTACAGGTGCAGCACCAGTCCTCAAATTGCTCGTTGCGCCTCATAACATGCCGGTTCTGTGGAGATATGGTTCAAGCTGGGAGTTCGGCTGCTGATGCACGTGACCGTATTAGAGGGTTATCGGAACATGAGAGTGTTTGTGGATCAAGAACTGCACCGTGCGATTCATGTGGGCGATCCGTCATGCTCAAGGACATGGATATACACCAAATCGCTGTCCATCAGAAGAACTAGTCGTCGTCGTCTCAAGAGAAGAGACGACGACGACTTGTCCATGAGGCGGTCGCGTCAGGTACTACCACAATTGAGATATATTCAGCCTCTTTATTACGTCGTCGCTTCAGGTACTACCAGAATTGAGATATATTCAGCCTCTTTATTAATGACGTGTGATATTTGTAAATTTATCCAATGAATATTTTTTAGTTCAATGAAATGGTAAATGATACTCATTTAGTCATTTATAACTTTAAGTAAGGATTTTATTATAGGAAAATAATCTGATTTCAAAATTTTAAATACATGTGTTTGGTTGATTCTATTAAAGGGAGGTAAGTTATAAGAATCTCGAAAATAAGGAAAATATACAATTTAAAAGAATTCTTATTCTTCAGCTTCTTCTTCTTCTTCTTCTTCTTCTTCTTCTTCTTCTTCTTTTTTTTTTTTTTACTATTACTATTATTATTATTATTATTATTATTATTATTATTGCCCCTCAAACCGTCAAACGATTATAGGAAATGAAAAATCAGCTACAACATTTTTTAGGGGTTGATGCTTTACACAATATTATATTTTGTATCAAATTTCATTCATTTATTTTATTTTATTACAACGTTGCTCCATTTTCTTGTGAGTTAAATGCTGGCATTTAATGAGTCTTCTATCGCACCGTTGCAATGCAATTGATGTTCGATATCCAAGTAAAGGAAAAGATCTTAGAAAAGTGAGTTTTTATGATTCGATGAAGAATCTAACTTATTTAAATGTTCCTATTATTCTGTAGGTTAATTGAATATAAATTATTGACATTTAATAAACTTTTATTTTGCTCGCTAATTCTACAATTTGTATTAAAATTATATAATTATTCATTTATTCTCATTTTGCATTTAAATGATGTAGTTTTTATCCTATTATTTAATATGATGTTGGTTCTATCTTTTTACGTACGCTGTCGTATTTATGTCGCACGAGTATATTTATGTTATATCGTCACACCGAAAAGTGAACAAGTATCCAAAATAAGAAAAAAATTAGTTAATAATTTTAATTTAGATTTAAAATTAATAAAAATAAAAATTCGTTGAAATTTCAATAATTTATATATAATTAATTTTATTCTACATTTCTTTGAAAAGGGGGCATAACCGATAGGAACTTTAAAATAACTTTCGTATATAACTTCATTTTTGTTTTTTGGGGACCCCCCCCCCCCCTTTAGTTTTCCCTTTTTCAATTGTATTCTTTTCACAACATTTATATTGGTTTTGAGTATAGTTGAAATTTAAGTCACCTTCAATTATAGAAAGTGATTAACCCTTTCATTTAATTCTACAAATAATTCAATGCATTTTGAGAGAAGAAAATCTTAATACATTTAATCTCAACCAAAAATGATGACCATATACAAAAATTGTGTTTTCTTAAATCTTAGCCTCCACTCTATTTTCTACCCCGTGTGCAGACACAATTGGGATGTGTTTAGTACTCAACGTTAGCCTTCGGCTCGCGGCGGCCGGTGGAGCGCCACTTTTTCCGACGCCAATCTCCGGCCCCGCCTCGGCTGATGATGAGACGAAAGCGCTAACGACGATCATTATCGCTATACTCATCACCAGCATCCTCGCCATCACGCGATCGAGAGAAATGCACCAACGATTTCTCTCTTCAAAATTTGCTAAAATTAAATTTTGGTTAAATTTCTGTTTTGGAATTTCCTAAATTTATATAGATTTGTTTTAGTGCAAGTTTGTCCATTGGTATTTGTTTGACTGAAATTACTAGTTTAAGGAAAATCATTCATAACTCCGAAAATTGTTATGTACCACATATATATGTTTAGGAGAATAATGAAATCTTAGTCATGAAAATTGGTTTGATTTTTCATGTTACCTCTATTTATTTATTTCATTTGCATTTCCACATGTGCAATTGTAATACCATCCAATGTAGGTATACAGAAACGATCACATACTCACCGTGGACAAAGCATAATGTGCCCACCACTGATGTGACAATCTTAATTAGAGTAAGATAATTTTAATTAAGAGTAACATATGTTAATTCTCTTTCCAAATTAAAATTACCACATCAGTAGTGGACACATTATACTTGCCCATGATGGGTAGGTGATCGGTTCTGGTACTTCAACATATCACGACATTGAGGACCAATGACGTCATAACAATTTTGATTACAACACTTTCTATAACCACAAAATTAAAAAATCTTATTTATTCAAATTACTAATTTAACATAACATTTCAAACAAAAATAGGCACAACAAGAAAAATACGTGAAAAGTATAACAATATCAAATAAATTATATAATATCTATACTATATTAAAACAGCAGTTTTCAATTAGAAATTGATTTCAAATCAATTTGAAATTGATTTGAATGGCAATTTTGATAATACTTTTAATATGAAGGTTAAAAAAAAATTATTAACACCACTAACTCATTTCACACGTTCACACTAATTCAACAAAATATATTACTCCCTCCGTCCACCAATTAAAGCCCCATTTGAGTGTCGGCGCAGAAACTAAGAAAGCTGAAAAAGGTGGTGTAAAAGTGGTGTAAAAGACTAAAAGGGTAGTGTTAATATATTTTGATTACTTTTTTTATAAGCTATTTCCTTCTTTCTTTTTTTACTCTTTAATTAAATAAACTGAAAACTGGAAAATAAATAAACTTAAAATTCGAAAACAAATAAATAAATAAATTAAAATCTGGAAAATTATTATTTTTAGAAAATAAATAAACTGGAAATAAATAAATAAATAAACTGAAAATTTGAAAATAAATGAATAAACAAACTGAAAATTTAGAAAATAAATAAACTGGAAATAAATAAATAAATAAACTGTAAATTCAGAAAATAAGCAAATAAACTGAAAATTCAGAAATTAAATAAGCTTGAAATAAATAAATAATTAAACTTAAAATTTGAAAATAAATAAACTGGAAATAAATAAATAAATAAACTGAAAATTTGAAAATATATAAAAAATAAATAAACCGGAAATAAATAAATGAATAAATAAATTGGAATTAAAATATTCAGAAGATAAATAAATAAATAAACTGAAAACTGAAAAATAAATAAACTTGAAATAAATAAATAAACTGAAAATTTGAAAATAAATATACTGAAAATTCAGAAAATAAATAAACTGAAAATAAATAAATGAATACATAAACTGGAATTAAAATTTTCAGAAAATAAATAAATAAATAAATAAACTGAAAATTGAAAAATAAATAAACTGAAAATTCGAAAATAAATAAACTAAAAATTCAGAAAATAAATAATCTGGAATTAAAATTTTCAGAAAATAAATAAATAAACTGAAAATTTGGAAATAAATAAAAAATAAATAAACCGGAAATAAATAAATGAATAAATAAACTGGAATGAAAATATTCAGAAGATAAATAAATAAATAAACTGAAAACTGAAAAATAAATAAACTTGAAATAAATAAATAAACTGAAAATTTGGAAATAAATAAAAAATAAATAAACCGGAAATAAATAAATGAATAAATAAACTGGAATTAAAATATTCAGAAGATAAATAAATAAATAAACTGTAAACTGAAAAATAAATAAACTTGAAATAAATAAATAAACTGAAAATTTGAAAATAAATATACTGAAAATTCAGAAAATAAATAAACTGAAAATAATAAATGAATAAATAAACTGGAATTAAAATTTTCAGAAAATAAATAAATAAATAAACTGAAAATTGAAAAATAAATAAACTGAAAATTCGAAAATAAATAAACTAAAAATTCAGAAAATAAATAAACTGGAATTAAAATTTTCAAAAAATAAATAAATAAACTGAAAATTTGAAAATAAATAAAAAATAAATAAACCGGAAATAAATAAATGAATAAATAAACTGGAATTAAAATATTCAGAAGATAAATAAATAAATAAACTGAAAACTGAAAAATAAATAAACTTGAAATAAATAAATAAACTGAAAATTTGAAAATAAATAAACTGAAAATTCAGAAAATAAATAAACTGAAAATAAATAAATGAATAAATAAACTGGAATTAAAATTTTCAGAAAATAAATAAATAAATAAACTTAAAATTGGAAAATAAATTTTTTAGACAAAGGGTAGTAATTTAAAGTAAAGAGAGAGGGTAAAAGGGTACAAAAAGCACAATAGGGCTTGGTGGACAAAAATTTAAGGGCAAATAGGGCTTTAATTGGTGGACGGAGGGAGTAATTACTTAGAAAACACTATTCAAATATATTTATTCAATTTGATTTTCTTTTAAATTCATCAACTTTAATTTATAAAAAAATATTCAATATGAATGTTAAATTAAAGATAATGACGATATCTTTAATTTGATGTAAAAATTATAAAAAATAAATTTAAAACCAATAAGTTATTATAGTTTAAAGTCATCAAATTATTTTTTTCTCTCTCCTCTCTCTTCTATCATCTCCTCTCTCATTTCTCATTTTTTAAAATTCACGGTTCTTTCATTCATTTTTCCATATTTTTTATGTTTTTACTATAGATCAGTATTTTTTATATTTTACTATTTATATTTTTATTATATCAGTTTAATGCAATTACAATGATGAAACTTATATTTGTTCATTTTAGAAATCTTTAGCTTAAAAATATTTTTTTAAAGGTCAACTTTATATTAATATAAATTTGTAGATAAATAACTAATATATAGTATATCTTAAAAATCGAATTTTTAAGCTTCAAAATTACTCATTGGAAAATCAGTAATTAGAGAACCATTATCGATTTTCTTTAAAAATAAAAAATAAAAGTAAATTGAAGAGTTTATTTTTTTAGTAGCACATTTATTTAAATTTACTGAAATTGTATACATTTTATTTTGGAAAATGAACGACACATATCTTATGTTAAACCCTTTATTTTTTCACTTTCCAATTGAAAAAAAATGTATACATTGTAACTTTATTTTAAAATTTGAGCATAAACAAAATAACCTCATAAATATGCATTCGAAAACTATATTAAACTACAGTTATACTATATGTAAATAAATAGTTTTGTACATCTTAGAATATTATATGATCCATAATGATACTCATTATCATCTATACTTGCTTTTGATATTTGATAATTTATTTATTTATAAATTTATACACATTATCAATTAAATCAATTAATTGCTATTTCAATAATTGAAAATTCGAATGTTTTCAGATTGATATTTTTATTGAGATTATATTGTGAATAATTTATTTTTTATTGAGATCATTTATGTTTATATTTACTTATATATATATATATATATATATATATATATATATTATGTTTAACATTTTTATTTATTTATTTAAATTATCGTTCAATTTCGATGATGGTCGTGCATCGCACGAGCGGGCACATACTAGTACATATGTAATTGAAAATTCTAATGTTACAATATTATCAACATTATAATTATTAAAAAGACTAGATGTAATGCAACTCTCAACGACTAATGCTCTTTTACTATAGTTTGTTTAATTTAAGAATGATTACCGGAGGAGAAGTACGACCACCCTCACCACCCCGAGATTTTTTTTTTTGGACATTCTGTATATTTAAGGTATTTTTTTAATTAAAATACGAGCATAATACTAATAATAACGAACAATATTTTCATAGATTATATAGTTTCAATACATCACAAAATTTTTTTTGGACATTCCGTATATTTAAGACATTTTTTATTAAAAGGAAAGCATAATAATAATAATAATAATAACAAACAACATGTTCATAGATTATATATTTTCTATATATTACAAATTAGTTTCAATACATTATAATTTTTTTTAGCATTTCATACATATTAGGCATTTTTT
Organism: Salvia miltiorrhiza; assembly: GCF_028751815.1. Lineage (NCBI taxonomy): Eukaryota > Viridiplantae > Streptophyta > Magnoliopsida > Lamiales > Lamiaceae > Salvia > Salvia miltiorrhiza. The sequence goes on from NW_026651523.1 coordinate 193,920, forward strand.
TATTAAAAGACAAGTATAATAGTAATAATAACAAACAATATTTCATAGATTATGTAGTTTTAAATAACAGAATTATCCTTAAATTAAGTATATATGAGAGAATATAATAACCAAATACTCTTTTATAAAACAAAATTATTTTATAATAGGTATAAACATATATTTATATATATTAAAAAAAAAAAAAAACTCAAAATTTGGGAGGGGGCTCTAGCCCCCCTGGCTCCGTCCCTGCTCACCACCACAGCTGCCGATTCGCGAAGTAAAAATGATTACAGGAGAAGTGGATGGATCATCAAACAGAGCCAAAAAAAATCATGATCATGACTGCTGGAGCTCAGGCAAGGCAAGTAATGGCAATCATACTATGAATACTGACGCAGAAATCTCTTTTGGCCCGAAAGATGAAAGACCCTTGATGGAGCCACATAATGATGTGTTACTTTTCATCAAATCGATTGAGGAGTTTGGCTCACAATATTTTTCTAACTCTGATTTAGGAATGAAAAAAAAAAACCAAAAATAAATAAATAAATGCATGAATTGAAACCTAATATACAGGTCCTGAATTTCATATTATCTGTATTTATGGCCTTGAATATTCACATATTTTAGTTTGAGTACCGCTAAATACAAAACTAAATACAGATAATATGTTGGACAACAAATCAAAGAAAAATGCGATTATGAGTCATACGTGAATTTAAAATGTGTAACAAAATTAAAGCAAGGAGACTTACATCCATATCAGGAGCTACATTTATAGATGATGAACTTGTGATTGGAGTCAACTCGTTCATACTCATCAAAAAGTTTATACAATGCGTCATTCACAATTTTTAACTTTGCTTCATAGTTATTGGGGTAAAGCTTTTTGTACACATAGAGCAAGAATACCAACTTCCTCTTTGGATCAAGAGCACATCCAAGTGCTGAATGATATTTTAATGGATTAGATGATGATATATATGATATATTAATTAATTAGTTATTAGTTGGACTATTGGACTAATTAATTGTAGACAAAAGAAAAGGCTTGACCCTATTAATCTAAGGTTAAGAGTCGGTTATTATTCCTATAAGAATAGGAATATATTTCTTTTGTCAGACACGTGAAAACACAATAGAGAAAAACACACAGAGCACTATAGTATTCAATCAGGATTTTCTTGCTTTCCGTGATTGAAACTTGCAAACGTCACGATCGTTCTACCACACAACAAGTAAGTTATTCTAACTGATGTGTGTTTTATCTATACATATGAATACAATTATAAATCTAGATCTTATCATTGATGATGTCAAGGAATTCTAACAGTGGTATCAGAGCCCGGGGCTCGATTTATAATTAATATTATGTTCTAGTTAATTATGGGTTAATTAAAATCTGTTTTTAGAAATCTGTTTTCGAAATTGAAAATATTTGAAATTGGATTATTTCAAATTTGCTGCTAGGTAACGTGTTCTACATATGTTGAAACTTGGTTTTGAATATTGTTATGACTTGGAATTCTGAATTGGGATTTTATTCGTTATATTTTGGCAACGTAAATGATTAAACTAGTTTTGAAATTGTTTTACAAAACTGGTCTTGTTTCGATACCTTCTTTTAACTGCCGGAAAAATTGAACATTGTTGGGGGCGGCGACAGGCGACGACAGGCGGCTCGGGCTCGCCGGTGTGCTGCGCCCGACCGCCTTCCGCTGTCTGCGTCGCGCCTCGGTTCTCTGTCTCTCTGTGACTTGGTCACCGGACCCATAGCGGCTGGAGTTGAAGATGGCCGGCGAAGGCGTGCCTTAGCCGGACGTCGCATTCCTCCTCCGGCGTGGCTCCGAGCGCGGCGACGGGAAAATAGAGAGCAGCGGCGTCTGCTAATGTGTAGCTGCTAACCCTTGGTTTTTGGTTTTGGGCTCAAGGAGCTGCTGGGCTGCTACTGTTCATGGGCTTAATATGTTTGCTGCTGGGCTGCGAATGTTTTAAAAATAACTGGCCCTTTTTGGGCTGAAACTGTTTATATATATAAAAAAAACTTTTATTAATTTAGAATTAATACTTAATATCCCAATTTTAGAATTAATTTATTATTTTGATTAATAAATTTTTGTTATTATTATTATTAATTTTGAATTAATAATAATAGAAATAAATTTATATTAAATTTAGAATTAATATAAATTGATTAATCCGTATTTAATTAGAGAATAAAATATTAATTTGATTAATGATTTTATTCGTAAAGATTTTGTGCCTTTATGTGATAAGTATGCTATTTGATTTTATGCTTATTATTTTACTATAGTAGTGAAAGACCGCTTTTATTCTTGGGTAGGCGGTAGGGGTGTCTATTCGGGGCGGGTCGGGTACCCTACCCGAAAATTGCGGGTACCCGACCCCGACTTTTGGCTGAAACCTGCACCCGATACCCGTCCCGCTGCGACCGTCGGGTACCCTAATACCCGACGCGGGTACCCGACGCGGGTATTAGGGTACCCGCATACCCGCCTCTTTTGCTATATTTTCTTCACTAATCTCTTGCTAAGCACTACCACTAACTCCTACAACATCACAAAACTTATTAAATTATTGAGTATAAATTACACACAAACTGGAACATATATGAAAGTTCTATATCTTGTAATAATGCAAAGGGAAAAGTGAATGCAGCGGTCCAGCGGAGATGGTGAAAAAAGAAATAAAGCAATCACATTAAGAAGTAAGAAATGTGATTGCAACACACTAAACTAATACCTCAAACTCAAAAAATCTGGAAACACATTACACATTTACAAAATTACAAATATCATTTGCAATTTCGCAGGCTATGAAGGCGCCGACTCTTGAAAAAAAAAACTTACCGGCGCAGGTGAGAAGGCGTCGACGGCGGACGGCGGCTCGGCTCGGACGGAGGGTGGGTGGGAGGCAGAGGGGCCGCGGCTGGTTTGAGGGAGGCTGTGAACAGTGCTCAGTGAATTAGATTTTAGGGTACCGTAGAAATTTTAGTTTTTTTACTAAACTAATTATTGATTTACTATTTACTAGTATTATTAAAAATTAATAAAAAAATATAAAATTTATATTATATTAATATTGGATGCGGGTATCCGGGTATACCCGGTACCCGGCGGGTATACCCGATACCCGCGGAATTTGAAAATCTAATACCCGCTCCCGTCCCGATTCCCGTTTATTGCGGGTATCGGGTACCCGATACCCGATCGGGTATCGGGTTCGGGACGGGTAACCCGATACCCGCGTCCCGAATAGACACCCCTAGTAGGCGGCGCCCAATATATGTAGTCCGTTTTGCTATGTATGGGTAGACAGCGCCCAATATGTGTGGTCCGCATTTTATGCGTGGGCAGGCGGCACCCAGTAATTATTTTGCTATTTAGATACATTTGTAATAATGTGCAGGGTCTAAGTGAAATCAAGAAAGTGAGGCCCGGAGAAGTCGATCTACGGGTGGGAAATGGAGCAAGAGTTGCTGCCGAATGCGTGGGGACTTATAGACTAGATCTTCCTTCGGGAAATAGACTAGTTTTAAGTAATTGTTACTTTGTTCCTTCTATTTCTAAGAATATTATTTCCATTCCGATGTTAGACATTGAAGATTTTTCCTTCCATTTTGGAAACAGTAGATGCTCGTTTTCACTTAATGGAATGTTTTATGGAAATCTCAACCAGCGCTCGCTGGAGTACTACTTATTCCCAGCGCTCGCTGGAACCCAGCAGTCGCTGGGTTTCTAGCGCTCGCTGGAACTCAGCGCTCGCTGGGTCTTTTCTAGCGGGCGTTGGTTCTCCGCGGACGCTGGTTTCATGGAATTCAATTCCAAAATTATCCCGTAAAGTCTTCGAAAATCAGTGAAAATCGGGGTGAAATCCACCTACAAATTCTTTGAAAGTCGTCTGGAATCTATGTGAATTCCATGGAATTTAAATTCCATGGACTTTTTAAAGTATGTGGAAATCCATAACGAATACACCCCCTTAGAAAGCTCAAAAATCTCGAAGTATTCTCTGTAAATAAAATTCGAGCTCGGGTCAATAAAGCCCCATCTTCTTTTTTGGTAAATTATATCTTATTAATTGTGCAATAATATTACACGAAATGATCAATTACAAGGAATGAATCAAATAAAAGAGGATCAACCATCATATGGTTAGTGCGCAATTTCAAGAGAAAAATTAATAATGAAGAATCTGAAAAATTCATGAATGGAAAAGGCTCATAAACTTTGTTTTCAGATCCTCAGCTTCCTTCTCCGTTGCCTGCACGGCCACGGAAAACGACATTTCAGATTCACTCAACAGCTTGCGGCTGCGGCATTGCTCTGCGGCTTCGCAGCCCCTCTTGTAGCGATTTACCGGCACGTCGCGCGTATGTCCTAGAATAGTGTCATTGTCGATAGCGCCGTAGCTGATGGTTTTGGCCGACGAAGAAAGAGCAGCGCTGATGACGAGCAGCGCCACCATCATCACCGCGGCAGCTTTAGCCATGCTAGCAAGCTTTTTTATTAAATGAAGGTGGAAATGTAGGATGATTTTTCTCTTGAAATATTGCACGGTTTTCTTGATTTTATTTGCTCTATAGTTTCATGACTTTATATATATATATAGGAGAAAGAATTGCAGTTGAGATGCAAAATTTTGTTGGTTGATGGATTTGTTAGTATTTTGAGGAGGACCACTCATTGCAATTTGTGTTGAATGATCCTAAAATCTCTGAGTACCATGTTAAGAGGGGGTGTCAAATGAGATAGTTTAAATCTTGACCTTTTGGATACTAATCCATATTTAGTGCATGGTTTGATTGAGATACATTTATAAATGTAGTATCTTAAAAGTCTCATGCATCTATTAGGCTATTAATATTAAGTATCTCTACAATCATCTAATTCACACTATATAGAAGTATTATTGCTCTAATTTGTAATATAATCAAGTAAAACCATCCAAGAGTTAAGTAAGGATATATGAGTGTGCTTAGGAATGTAAAATCGGGTTGCGGGTATCGGGTATACCCTCACCTGCCCTGATACCCGCGCGGGTATCGGGTACCCGATACCCGCAAATTTAAAGAGGAGGGTCGGGTGCGGGTATCATATCCTCAAATATCGCGGGTAGAGGGTACCCTCGGGTATACCCACGGGTACCCACATTACCCGCAAATAATATAAAAAAATTAAAATTAAATAATTTTATTTAGGAATTTTAGGAATTAACCCCCCAAAACTCCAAGCCCTAATTTTATTTCGTGACTTTCTACATTATTAATTTCATTTTGAAACTACCTCTAGTACTATTATTTTATTATTGACTTTGTATTTATTAGACTGTTGGATTGATATTTGATTTAGCGTTTGAACTTGAATTTTGATCGTTGTGCTTGTTTGTCAGCTATTTATTTATTATTTATTCGTCACAAGTTTTATGGATAATCGATGAAATAGAAAGGATATTTTCAATTTTTTGTGTGAAATGCGGGACAAAATACCCTCTTGTGGGACAAAATACCCTCCCGCGGGACCAAAAACCCGCAAAATTACAATAAAAAAATTGCGGGACTGTGAGGGTACCCTCATACCCGCCGCAGGTATCGATTGCGGGTATTCGGGTACCTGCAACATGCAGGAGGGTCGGGTGAGGGTGGGGTTTTGGGCGGTTTTTATCCCGCGGGTAGGGTACCCACGGGTACCCAAATTCACAGCCCTAAGTGTGCTGTAGCAACTCAAGTAAAACTCTATTTCAATAAAATTCTCCCACTACTGCAAAAGTATACATACATAACACTCCATACATAACGGTTTTTAGAAAAAACCGTTATGTATGAGCGCACTTTTAGGAATAGATAACGGTTTTGCAAAAATACGTTATCTATGTAGTGTTGTCTATATGCATAGATAACGGTTTGAATTAATTCGTTTTGTTTTTGCGTTATCTATTAGTTGCATATATAAGCCGACAGTTATCTATGAACAACTTTTTATAACAGTTATTCCAAATGTTAAGAAAAACGTTATATATGAGTGTTATTTACAACTATTTTTTAAACCGCTATTTATGAGCGCCTTTGAAAATTGTTATGTATAATTTTTTTTATTAATTTTTGTAAAATAATATTATATTATATTATATTATATTAAAAAATAACAAATGAATTGTTGATCCTAAAACCAACATAGCTTCCGCAAAACCAACATATCTTAGGGAAGTTTGCAAACATATGCCAATTTTTTCAAGCTTATAGAATTAGGCCAATCATTTTAAATTTCAGCGTTCTTGGGCCACATTTGGCCCAATTCAGCGTCTATACTCTGTAGGCCATATTTGGGCAATAAAATAATTGGTTTACTTTTTACAAGTCTGAAAAATTGACCTATTTTTTCAAATCGCTCTAAAATAATGGCCTAAACAATTTTAAGTCTATATTTATATGTTATCCAGTCAACATTTAGCCTCTGCGACAATTACATTCGTCCCTTGAAATGGTTGCCGGAAACTAACTGTCTCAAAAATTGTGACAATTGTGTTGTGGGCAACTTACCGTCTCAAAATTTGTACTAGTTTTATCAATCAATTATTTGTTAATATTATTATAGGAATTGGATCAAATAAAAATCTCTCGAAACGTACGTTGACCTATAAAATAATTGCATTTTACCTATAAAGTATTTGCACTTTCATGGTCTTGTTTGTAATCCCAAAGGGAGCTTATTACCATGAAAATGCAGCTATTTTATACGTTAAGTGCAGTTACTCTATAGGTTAAGTGCAATACTTTTAGTTTTTATGCTAAATGAGTTTGTACTCGAACTCAACCCCATTATTATATATCTATGCATATATTTTTACGGGGTTAATGGTAGGTTTTACCCATTCTCAAAGATAAAAATAAAAAAATACCCACACAAACTAAAATATATAAATAATACTTATTTTTTGAAAAACTTGACATTTATACCCTTAAAAAAAAGAATTCTCAAACATGCCCCCTCCCCCCCAAAATCGCAGCCCTTCCCTCCTCTCTCTCTCTTTCCCCACCGCGCCTTTGCCTCCGGCACCTCCGTTGCGGCCTTCCACCTCTACCTCCCACCGCATCCACCCAGCCGCACCGCCCTCTTCTCTCTCTCTCCCTCTCGATCTCCACCGCTTCCCCCCTCCCACTCCTTCACCAGCTGCACCGTGCCTCCGTTGCGGCCACCCGCCTCAACCCCTCCTCCGCCCAGCCTCTGCCACTGCTTCGCCAAACCGCACCGCCCTCTTCTCTCTCTCTCTCCACCGCCTCCTAGATCTGCCTCCACCCAGCCTCCTCGTCTCCCAAATCTGCCTCCGCCGCGTCTTCTCGCCGCAGGACACCTCTGCATCGTCGTGCCTCGCCGCTGCGCGCCTCTACGTCGCCATGCCTCGCCTCTACTTCGTTGTGCCTCGCCCTGCGTGGCGCGCCTCCTCCTCCTCATCGCACCTCGCTACGTGGTGCTCGACGGTTCAGTGCTCAACTCTCCTCCTCGACGCACCTCGCTATGTAGTGCTCGACAGTTCAGTGCTTGATGCTCAGTTGCTCGACGCTCGACACCTCTGCCTCGTCGGTTCAGCGCTCGATGCTCGACATGCAATCCTCGACACTCGATGCTCGAGGTGTCGAGCAATAATTCAATTTAAACTATTGCTCGACAGTCTATGCTCGACACTTGACACGTGAGTGCTCAACACTTCAGTGTCGAGCAATGCGCGAATGATATATAAGGGTAAAAATATCTTAAATGGGTATAATTTGTTGTTTTGTAAATAGTGGATATTTTTTATGTTTTGTCTTTCAAAGAGGGTATATTTCATTTTGCCCCTTCTTTATGTTTTGTTCTTTTTGTAGGAGCATAAAAATTTTCACTTTTATTTAGGATACTGTGATTTTTACTCATAGAACTGTAGTTTTATTCATTAGAACTGTAACTTAATTTTATTCGGTTTATATCAACAATTACTTTGTCCCCAAGGGAACACTAAGCGGTGCGACCTCCTGTGTGTGAACAGTGAGGTCCCGGGTTCAAACCCCACTGCCCAACTCCCCCAAGTAAAAAAAAATCAACAATTACTTTCATTTATAATAGGGTAAATATCATATTAAACCTTGAACTATACCCGCTTTATCAAAAATATCATGAAACTTTCGAAATGCTCTTTAAACCCTCAAAGTATCAGAGTTTTATCAAATATACCCCGTATTTTTTTCCGGCCACCAGAAATGTGACGTGGCTCGCTAGATGCCACGGTGTAATTTAAAATCTATTTTTTTAAAATGACGTCATTTAATAATTTGCCAAAGTGGAGCCCTAATTCAAAATCTTTCAACTCCCTTTCTCACCTCTTCCACCCAACCGCCCACCTCCCTCAACCAACCTCACCACCTCCGTTCACCACTCCCGTCACGCTCACCGCCGCCAGCCATCCTCGCCGCCGGACGCTGTCAGCCTCTCTGCCGCTGCGCCGCACAGAGCAGCCTTAATCCAGCCAGCGAGCGGCCTCCTTTCCTCTAAACCACCCGTCGCGCCACGCACACCACCGCCGTCCTCCGCCTGCTGTGTCGCGCCGCCTCGCGTCGTCTTCACACCGCCTCCTTCTCCAGAACTCACTGCCGCCGTCCCCTTCTATCCCCACGCCCCCTTCTAGAAGGTAAAATCTTGAAAGGGGTTTTATGATTTGGTTGTTCTCTGAAATCAGTCTCTACACATGACTCGGCTGTATTTCCATTAAGAGGAAGAACGAGTGAATACAAATTGTGGTGGTTTTTTTTTTTGGAATTGTGGAGATGAAGAAGTTGGTTGAGCAGCGGCGACGGTGGTTCCAGGCGTGGCGGCGCGCCGCGGCAGCGATCGAGAGCGAGAGAGATGAGAGATGTGTGTGGGTGTGTTTCAGTGATGGAGAAGAAGAAGGGGCGTCGGCTCAAGCAGAGCGACACCGGCGTGGAGGCGGACGGCGCCGGTTCGCGCCGAGCCTTCGCTGGCCTCAGGCGGCGGCAACAGAACCGAGATATGGGAAGGAGATGAGCTCGGTACTGGGTGTGTGCGTAAGTTTGGTAAAAGAGTGTATTTTAATTTTCAGAATAAAAGAGAATAAAAGAATGACATTGATTAAAAAAATAGAATAAAAAAATGACATGGATTAAAAAAATAGAATTTAAATTACAATATGACATCCGGCGAGCCACGTCATATTTCTGGTGGCCGGAAAAGAGATACGAGATATATTTGATAAAACTCTGATACTTTGAGGGTTTAAAGGGCATTTTGAAAGTTTCAGGGTATTTTTGATAAAGTGGGTATAGTTTAAGGTTTAATATGATATTTACCCTTTATAATAACTAACACTTTTATATAATGGGTCATGATGAATCAGATTTTGGATCGGGTCCGAGTTGGGTTCGAGCCGACCAACCTAACCCGAGCGCACTGTGGTCGCACGCACCAGAGCTTTTGTCATTTATGAATTACGATGCTTATTTATGTTGGATGTTTGATAGTTTCGTGTTTATGTTTAAATTTAGAAAGCTCCAAAATCTCGAAGTATTCTCTGTACATAAAATTCGAGCTCGGCTCAATAAAGCCCCATCTCCTTTTTTGCTAAATTATATCTTATTAATTGTGCAATAATATTACACGAAATGATCAATTACAAGGAATGAATCAAATAAAAGAGAATCAACCATAATATGGTTCGTGCGCAATTTCAAGAGAAAAATTAATAATGAAGAATCTGAAAAATTCATGAATGGAAAAGGCTCATAAACTTTGTTTTCAGATCCTCAGCTTCCTTCTCCGTTGCCTGCACGGCCACGGAAAACGACATCTCAGATTCACTCAAAAGCTTGCGGCTGCGGCATTGCTCTGCGGCTTCGCAGCCCCTCTTGTAGCGATTTACCGGCACGTCGCGCGTATGTCCTAGAATAGTGTCATTGTCGATAGCGCCGTAGCTGATGGTTTTGGCCGACGAAGAAAGAGCAGCGCTGATGACGAGCAGCGCCACCATCATCACCGCGGCAGCTTTCGCCATGCTAGCAAGCTTTTTTATTAAATGAAGGTGGAAATGTAGGATGATTTTTCTCTTGAAATATTGCACGGTTTTCTTGATTTTATTTGCTCTATAGTTTCATGACTTTATATATATATATAGGAGAAAGAACTGCAGTTGAGATGCAAAATTTTGTTGGTTGGATTTGTTAGTATTTTGAGGAGGACCACTCATTGCAATTTGTGTTGATCCTAAAATCTCTGAGTACCATGTAAATTTTTTTTTTTCCTCTACAAAATTAATGGAAAAAATATTAGATTGATGCATATATCAGTTAAAATATTTAATGAGGAGGAATTTGAGATAATTATCTATATAGATAGTGAAAATTAAAATGCCACCAATTTAATTTCAATAAATTGTGATCTCTTTATCCAGCTATTTGTGGCTCCTTTCTTTTTGACACAAAGATTAGAAAAGAATGTATAAATTGGATAAAAGTGACAGGGCACGCATATTTTCAAGAGTTAATTGTTGTCTTTATATATATTCTTGTGAAATTATTTGTTCTAAATTCATTCTTAAAAATTCAAGAGCTTAGAGGCTCGTATGTAGGGGTGTAATCGAGTCGAGCCGAGCCGAACCGAATAGTGTTTTGTTCAAGCTTGGCTCGTTTAGCTAATCGAGCTTTAATCGAGTCGAATACACTGCCGAGCCTAATCGAGCTTTTTAAATTTAAATTTTTATTTAAAATTTTAGTTATTTTCCTAATACATAAGTTAATTTTCAAATATATAAGTTATTTTATTCACAAAAATATAATTTATTTACTATTTTTTTGTAAATAAATGATGTTAATTAGATACTTAATCCAAATATTACTACATATAGTATAAAATATAGTAAGACATTTAATGAATAATCTTATGTTTTTAAGATAAATCACTTCACGAGCTTGTTCACGAGCTAACGAGCCGAGCATCGTCATGCTCAAGCTTGGCTTGTTTAGCTAAACGAGTTGTTTATTAAATTACCGAACAAGCTTTTATCAAGTCGAACATCAAATAGCTCACGAGTAGCTTGGCTCGTTTACAGCCCTACTCGTATGTGAAAAAGCTTCATAATGATTATTGAAATAGCTAGAAATGAAATCCTAATTAGTAACTTAAATCAATACATTTTTTCTATTGTCAATCTAATTCATTCTGAATCCCAAAAAGAATCTCAAATTTCACCAATATTCTAGAAAATAGTCTAATATTATTCTATGAAGAAATCGAAATGTTACATTAATTATACACCTTAATCATCCGTACCAAATGAGATCTTTGACGATGCCTTTCTATTAATTGCAAAAATATTATCACTCCAAAAATAGAGTGATAATATTACCCCTCCTTCAAGTGAAAAGAAGGAATGAAAAATGGTGAATCTCTCTTTTGTAGAAAATGAGGGAAAAGAAAGGAGGCATTTAAAGACATAAATTTTTATTAGGGTAAATATCACTTTTTGACTAAGTGCGTATTGTTCCAGCCAAGTGCCATGTAGTTATTACACGTCAACATTAAAAAAAAGAAAGAAAGAAAGTAAATACACTCAAGAAAAGAAGCGTGTCTGACTTCTCAAAACTTAAGTGACAAATCCCTGAAAATATACACCCCAGCGTTGAACCCTAGCCCCGGCAGTGATTGCGGCAGAGTGTGGATGGAATCACAAGGAATTGAAGGTTGCAATCAAAACCCTAACCACCATGGCCGCCCAAGCTGAGGGCCTTGCGTTCTCGAAAGGCCCACTCCCACCAACACTCAATCTTTGAACTCCCTGCACCAATTCAATCACAAAATCCAATCAAAATTGTATAACTTTGCAGAAAGATTCCAACCCTTGCTCATATTTATGAGACCTATGGTGCTCAAAATTCAATCTAGTTTAAATGAAATATTTGTAGTTCCAGGCACAAAGCACCTAACTAAAATCAATGCATGAGTGCACAATGGCATAATCAATCAATAATTCGACCAAACTATACCTAATAATTTACTGAAAATTAAGATAATACTAAAATGCCAAATATTTAACAGAAAACAGAGATAATAGTACAAGTATTTTACAGAAAACTAATATCATATAGAGGAAAGCAACAGTCTATGTCACCATATAACAGATAACTGGATTTGGAATTTGAAATCCTCATCTTTCTTTATCATGCCCCCTTGTGTGCAGCATTATATATATGTAAAAAAAAAAAAAAAATTATATATGTTTATATTTTGAATTAACCGTTAGAATCGTTAGAATCTTTTTCTTTAGGAAACAGGATTGAACCGTTAGTTTTGAGAAGCCAGTCATGATTCTAATTACATGTATTTATTTTATTTTGAGAAGTCAGGCACGCTTCTTTTCTTACGTGTATTTACTCTCTCTCTTTCTTCCTTTTTTTTTTTTTTTTTTTTTTTGTTTAATGCTGACGTGTAATAGCTATATGGCACAGGCACTTGGCCAGAACACGTCATTTACAGTAGCTGAAAATTTTTTGCGGGCCACAAATAAGAAAAAAAATGAAACGATGTGTATTGTTTTGTATAAATATGCTTAGGGTAGGATAAGTTTGAGAAAATGACCAAACGATGGGCCAAAAAGTGATATTTACCCTTTTTAGTATCCCTTCTTTTCTCATGATAGATTTATCCATCAAAGAGAACACACCCTAAGAAAATATATTTAATGTTATTTGGATAATGTAATTTATATGTAATTGTTTCTATTTCTCCCTCATTTTTTGATCCACATATTAGTTTTACAAACATTAAATAAGGTTATAAGAGCATTGGCAACGCCTACACGATAGCAGCTTACTCGTGTAAGTCTGTTATCGTATAAGCGTTGCGGGCGGAGGTTACACGAGGGCTACACATTCTATCGTGTAGCCCTTTAAACAGTTGAAAATATATAAAAAAAAATTCAAAAATTCAAATTTTGAATGAAATTGGCAGCTTTGACTCCTCGGTTTACGTGCCAAAATTTGACCGTTTGAAATTATTATTATTATTATTATTATTTTAATTTTTTCTTCTCTTTATAAATCCATCTTCCTCCTTCTTCTTCCTCACTTTCACTCCACTACAATTCTCCTTCATCTTTCACTTTCATTCCTTCTTCTTCCTCCTTCAAGCGCTTTTATCTTCTTTCTTCCGACAATGGCGGAATCCGACCACGGTTCTTCGTCTGATTCATCTGACGGTGTAGCTCATGCGATCATGGAGGAGATAGAGTTGCAGAAACAACTGCTTGCTCACATCTATGCCCAGCCGGCGCCGGAGGCGGGACGTGTGAAACGTCCCCGATCTTACGTCCACCGTGATAGAGAGAAAGCCCATCTACGTCTTATGCAAGACTACTTCAACGACAATCCGACGTACGGACCTATATTTTTCTGGCGGCGTTTTCGAATGCAGAAGGAGCTGTTCTTGCGCATCGTGGAGGCTGTTCAAGGTGAAGATACTTTCTTCCAGATGACCACTGATGCAATAGGTTGGGACTCTCTTTCCCCGTTGCAGAAATGCACGTCGGCTATCCGCCAGTTAGCCACCGGCATCAGTGCGGATACTTTTGACGAGTATCTCAGAGTCGCCGACTCCACCGGGCGTGTATGCCTCAAGAAGTTCTGCAAGGCGGTCATCCGGGCTTTTGGAGCCCATTATCTGCGCCGTCCAACGCCGGAGGACATCACACGCCTTACCCAGATGCACGAGGCGCGACACGGATTTCCCGGGATGCTCGGGAGTCTTGATTGTATGCATTGGGGGTGGAAGAATTGCCCAAGGGCGTGGCACGGCGCCTACACACGCGGGGATCAGGGAGAGCCCACCTTGATATTGGAGGCCGTTGCATCCCACGATCTGTGGATTTGACATGCCTTTTTCGGTGTCGCTGGTTCGAACAACGACATCAACGTTCTCAACCAGTCGCCTCTCTTCGCCGACGTGTTGGATGGAACTGCCCCGCCTGTGCTCTTTCAGGCGAACCATCGCTACTACCAGATGGACTACTACTTGTGCGACGGCATATATCCGGAGTGGAGGAGACGCTGCAGATCCGGAGGCGAGCGAACTGGAGTAGCCCTCACCTCACCAGAGGCGGTGGCGGCGAGTTAATACTGCAGTTGGCTGGAGAATTAGAGGAATAAGCGATGGCGACGAGGGCGGCGTGAGGCGGCGACGCGAGTTGTGGAGGCGACGACGCGAGTGATTTTTTCTTCGTGGAGCGTTACTGATCTGGGTGGATTAAGATTCTTTGTTTATGGATTGAGAGATAATAGGGCTGAGAATTGATGGAAATTTGGTGTCCGCATCTCGTAAATGTGGGAGGGGAGGGATAGAGACTTATCAACATTCGAAGATCTGATGATGCATGTTTATCTAAACCTCAATTCAATTTTACTTTCTTCAAGTTAGTTTAATTGCAAGGACTGGAAATTGGGGAAAAGGGCTAGAAATTGGGGAAATTGTGGAAGAAGATGATGTGTGAATTGAGAGTATTTTCTAATTATTTTATAATGGTGGTTAATTAATTAATTAATTAATTGAAATATTTTGGTTAATGTTCTTGAATTCACGATTAGATCTATGAATTCAGAACTTAATGTTTTTGAATTCACAACCAGCGCGATGAATTCACAATTTAATATTCTTGAATTCACAAACAAATCTATGAATTTACAACTAAAACTTGAATTCACAACTAAAATAAATTATATTTTTAGTTGTGAATTCACAAATAGATCTATGAATTCACAATCGGCTCAATGAATTCATAATTTAATGTTCTTGAATTCACAACCAACTCAATGAATTCACAAATTAATATTCTTGAATTCACAACCAAAATAAATTTTAGTTTTAGTCGTGAATTCAAATTTTAAAAACTCAAATTCACAACTAATTGAATTCACAACCAAAATAAATTCTGGTTGTTAATTAAATTTTGATTGTGAATTCGACTGGTTGTGAATTCACAACCGAAAAATTATGATTGTGAATTAAATTTTGGTTGTGAATTCACAACCAAAAGATTTTGGTTGTGAATTAAATTTTGGTTGTGAATTCGATTGGTTGTAAATTCACAATCATAAAATTATGGTTGTGAATTCGACTGGTTGTGAATTGTGTGAATTCACAAAAAAATTTGGTTGTGAATTCACACTGATTGTGAATTGCGGATTTTTTAAAGGGGTGATGTTTAAAGGGTAAATGAAGTGGCCATTTTTTTTTATGATGTGCTTGATCTACATAGGCTCAGTGGTCTTGTGTTACTCTTAGATTTTTGTGCCTATTTCATGATGTAGCTTGACTTCATTAGTATGTTTACTTTTCACAAAAAGTTTGGAACATCCATGTAAATATTGCTATATTTACAAGGTTAGACCTGTTAGGATTTTATTAGTGTTGAAATACGAAAATTATAACTGGCCTTTGTATATGTTTGCATATATTCGTATACCACTCAAACCCTTGGCTTGGTTATAGAGGTTTCCTTTTTCGTGTATTCTTTTTAGTTACACGAATAGACTACTGCCTTCAATAGTTTGGTGCATTCAATAATAAATTCTTCCAAGTTTATATACCTTCAATTTTTACTTTCACACATTCATAAGACGGATGCAACACTAGCATTTCAGCAATTTAATTTAAATATCACAAGTTAACGAATGATTGTGTAGCTGATGTGTGAACTTCACTTTGAAATAGTTGATGTGGACTTAACTTAATTATTTCTCTCATTTTGATTCATACATACCACTGCAAGAATAAAGAAGCTGAAAAAACCTTGATATTTTCAATGTTTATTGGGAAATCTGATCTACTTAAAAAAAATGACAAAAAATGAAACGAACATTGTGTTGGGTATCTTCGTCTAGCCAGGGTTCCACCTCTTGTTTCCCGAACCTCCTGTCTTCCTCACTCGTGCTCAAGCACTTGAATCTTCGTCTTCTTCTTCTCCTATGTAGACCCTTGAATTCGCTGCTCTGGAGACTTGGCTTCGCTGCACTGGAGGACTTCGACTTCTCTGCTTCGGAGCGAATTCTCTGCTCGGGGCGACTTCCCTGCTCGGAGCGAATTCTCTGCTCGGGGCGACTTTTCTGCTCAGAGCGAATTCTCTGCTCGGGGCGACTTCCCTGCTCGGAGCGAATTCTCTGCTCGGGAGTGCCTCGACTCCGCTGCTCAGGGGCGCCTCGACTCCTCTGCTCAGGAGCGCCTCGACTCCGCTGCGCTGGCCTTCGACTCCTCTGCTCAGGAGCACCTCAACTCCTCTGCTAAGGAGCGCCTCGACTCCTCTGCTCATGAGCGCCTCGACTCCGCTGCTCTGCTCCTTTGTCGACTTCGCTGCTCTGCACAAACAGGAAGAAAGCAAGCAAGTAAAAGGAACAACAGGAGACCAAAAAAAAGAGAAGAAAAATAGGGAAGTCCAGAGGAGATTCGAGGTGGGAAAATGTGTCCTTGGACACTTTGGCTCAGATTTTCCCACAGTAGGCTCGGCTCTTCCAGCAGCTCAATGAATCACGGCAAAGGAACAGGAGAAACAGATCAGCACCACAATCCCGATTGCACAGCCACCAGCAGCAGGAATCCGATGGACAGGATTCCGATGGCTTGCACACCCACAAAGTATCACCAAACCAGGAAACCGATGGACAGGAATCCGGTGATACAAGCACTCAATCGAAGCGAAGTTCACTCCCACAGTCACCAATCAGGAAACCACGAACAGGAATCCGGCGACACTTCAAGAAGGAATAACAAAGCCTTCTGAGTCAAACAGTGTGTAAAACTTTCCTTCTTCATTGAAAGACTTGCAGTAGGGATAAAAAGGAGTGGAGGTCATTGGGAAGGGGGGTGGAGCATTGAATTCAGAGGTGGGAATCGAGGAGACGGGCGGCGGAAAAGATGGAGCGACGCATATGGGATAGTGGGCTAGGGTTTTGGAAATGGGCCGGGTAGCATATTTGGGCTAGGGAAGAGTATTGGGCCAGAGGAGTTAATGATTATTGGGCCAACTCTCCACACATTGTGCTTAAAAATTACATCTTATAAGCTCTTAAAAATTACATCTTATAAGCTCTTGAAACTTCTTATAAGCTCCAAGAACTTATAAGCTCTTTAAAATAAGCTTAGCCAAACACCCTCTTAATGGAAGAAGAGAGAGAGAGAGAGAAAAACAAAAACATTTCAAACATAAACCAGAGTATTATATAGATTGAAGAGTCACCAGGGGACTTTGTCAACAACATTTCAACAAAAACACAAACCATCCAGCATTTCATAATAATAAAAAAAAGAACACAAACCATCCAAAATCAAATCTACTTTCACATGTCATAAACCTCCTCATGCATTGTTGCCCTCTCTTCATAGGGAGTCCACGCCCTGAACCCGGCTACGCTGCTGTCATCTTCATGTCTCTTCCGGCAAATTCCGCCGTTTATAATCACACACCTCTTCAGATTAGAAATCTGAGATTTAATTAATTAAATTCCATTTTCCTTAATTACCATTGCAAGGAAAGCTCCAACAGCTGTCTTCTTAATGCGTCGCTGGGCTGCTCCATCACTCTCTTCCTGCGAATTCCGCCGTTTATGTTGATAGCGATCAAGCCTGGCTTCTCTCTCTTCCTGCAAATTCCGCTGCTGTTTATGTTGATAGGACATAAAGACATCGAGGAGGGATGTCTTCGACGTATGCTCCTTGAATGTTTTAAGCATCATCCAACCTTTTATGTCGCTCATCCTTTGTATGTCTTTCCTGTCAGTCACTGGCATGTTGTTCTCCTTAACAATTTGATTCGCCCCAAAAAAATTGAGTTTGACAAATCCTTTACGATGTGCCACTTTACAGGAAAGCTTCCACTCCTTTTATCTCTGTGGAAATCCACTGGGCCAGTCATTTCTGCAACACCACAGTACTTCCCACTCGCATTAACAGTAAAGAAGAGCAAGACGGGGCAGCTTGAGACTTGAGCAACTATTATCTGGGCATTTTCATACGCATCGTTAAGCATCTTGTTTCCAAAGGGAGTGCATGACCACATCTTATACTTAATACTCTTAAGCACATCATCCTCACTATCTGACTTGATTGCGAAATACTTTGCATTTCCATAATACAGACTGAAATCAACTCTGTTATACTCATCTCTAGAGATAATCAAGTTACCTTGTGTTGTACAGGCTTGACCAACCAATTGCTTAATTGATTCTCTTGCCCTAGACTCTCTACTATCGTTGCACAATATATCAGGACCAACTCTCTCATCGTTAGGAGCACTCTCACTGAGGTTCCCATTTGTCACAACCTGTGAGAAAAGAACCACATATTTTAAATACCTTTAAACCAAATTTCCTAGGATCATGAACAAGAATAAATGGAACCAGAAAACAAATTTGAACAAGAATACCTCCTCCTCCTCCTCCTCCTCCTCCTCCTCCTCCAACACTATATCATTAATGACACGGAATCTGCATACACACATGTTTAGTTAGTAAAAGAAACTATATAAGAGAAAGTTCATTTTCATTAGAAAACTAATCTAAAACATTATACAAACATAACACCATCACCTATATATTCAAAATTAATCTTTATGTAGTCCTCCAGTTTGAATTTAAAATGTCAGGATCAGAACATATCCACAAAAAGACATACCCATTAACAGCAAAATCATCGAGAACTGCATCCTTGGCTTCTTCGGCAGGTCCATAAGCAAGAGAAGAGAAGTCATAAGAAAGAGCACAGACATGAGAGTCACAATCATCAAAGAGATCTGCCCCATCGGAAGTGCTATACAAACTGCCCCTGCTTCCGCACTCGTCCTCATAGTCATTGCCACAATTAAGTATAGGGGATCCATAGATCGCCTCTCCAACGGTGCTCTCAACACAACAATTGATTGGCTTTCCATGTGGTAGCACAAGGGTGCTCTCATCATAACATAAAACATTGACTGGAATGTCGTAATTACAAATGCACAGATCCTTGCACTCTTTCTTAGTCCAATCATAAACTACTAGACGATCTAGGTAACTATACCGTGTGCCGACAGGCAGTGCCTTTCCATACCGTGTGCAGTCAGCCCTTACATGAAGAAGCAAGAATGGACTGTATATCGTATCTGCTGAAGTTACAGAACCACCAAGAGAGACATTAAACATTTTATCCCAGATCTGCAACTTTTCCCTCCACACCCAAACCTCAATATATAAACCAGCTTCACTCCCTAAAACAAATGGGGGGACATCAGTATAAGATCGTCTCCTACTGTCAGCAATACCTATCAAATCTTCATCACTAAACTTGACAAGACCACGAAAACCATACCTAAAAGTCTTTCCTGGTAAAGGCAAGTAGGAGAAGCTTTCCTTACTAAAGTCGAACGATACAACTCTGGAGGCAGCCAGAGAAAGCCAATAACACTTACCTCTAGCATGTATAACATCACCAATAAGATCTCTAACATGTGTAGGAGAAGTGCACATAAAAGCAGGACTCGGAATCTCCTTCCAGGAATTATTCCTTATCGAATACAACTCAAAAGTTCGGGCGCAGTAACAAGTATTTGGCGATCTACGATTCCAAATTCTTAGTATTTTGTAATCATCAGATTTAGAATCATAGCCGACGCAAGCACCAGCCAATTTATATTTATATTTTGGCTTTACAGGGGGTTCCTTAGGAGGAAAGATATGAATATGTTTGGTTGTAGGGTTGCAAAGATAGCTACAGCCAGTATGATCGACGAAAAGCAAAAAACCCCGGCAACTGTTGGAACTAGTTATGTTCGCTGGATTCAAAAAAGGGAGGTCGAAACTTTCTTCAGAGATTTCAGATAAATCTCGCGGAGAAAGAGGAGTTAAATAACACATACCGGATTTTCCTTGTCCTTTGTAACGTTGCACAATAAGCCGTTTCTCGTCGGAATTATTCATAGTCGAAAATTGATAAAGGTAGAAGAAGAAGAAGAAGAAGAAGAAAAAAGGGAATGATTTGAAAGAGGCAATCATCAATCACCATATATATATAGCGAAGGGATTTATAGCTAGAGAATCCCATATTAGTAAATATAGAATTAATCTCTAGTGTTAGATCTAATAAAACCGACGGCTATTTAGTGAAAATGGACGGTTATGATAGATTCTTAGATTATAGGTTTATTTAGTGAATAAATATTTAAAAATTGATTTTAATTAGTAGAGGATAAATGGGTATTTAGAATTGATATTTTTCAATACTATATAACATAATATTTTATGTTAAAAATTTGTGATAATTCGTTACGTATTATGTTCATAAATAATATTATTGATATTTTATTTAGAATTATAAAAATATTTAACATAAAATATTGCGAACAAGCGTAAAAAAATTACGAATATCTAAATAAAATATTCGAATTTTTCTTGCTTACGTAAAATATTTAATATAAAACATTTTGAACAAACGTAAATAAATTACAAACATCTGCATAAAATATTCAAAAAAAATTCTTGCTGATATAAAACAATGCTTTACTAATTGAAAATTTGTGATTATTCGTTACATATTATATTCCTGAATAATATTATTGATAACTGTTTAATAATTGTAAAAATATTTAATATAAAACTTTTCGAATAAGCTTATCAAAATTACGAACATGTAAATAGAATATTCGAATTTTTAACTGACATAAAATATTAACATAAAACATTTTGAATAAGCGTACGAAATAAAATAAAAACCAATTCAAACAGTAAATAACCAAACAATTTCATATTAAAAATCAAAACATATATTAAAATGAAACAAGAACATGCAATACAAAAATACATACAGAAAACATAATAATAAAATTACTACTGCTAACCGTCACATAGATGATTGATTAATGCCTAATTGTTCGTATTTTAGGGGTTTGAATGTGCTATTTTGAGTTAAATATTCTGGAAATTTGTGCGTTGATGAGTTTGTTTAATGCTTTGAAGGAGATATTGATTAAATAGGAGGAAGAACTCTTGGTTGGAGATTTTGGATCAGAATAATGCTTTTTAGAGCTCGCGGAGCATACTCTGGATGATTAAACTTTCCAGAGCTGAATTTCATACGCCAGAGTAGAGTTCCATAGCCAGAGCTGACTGAATCTGGACAGAGCTGACCAATCTCGACAGAGCGGACTTTTACCAGACCAGACTTCCATTGCCAGAGCTGGTATTCATTTGCGCAGAGCTAAAACTCGCCAGAGCAGAGTAGATTTCCAGAGCAGACTACATCTCCAGAGCATAATGTACTTCCAGAGCTGACTTTACTCGCCAGAGTCAACGCTATTCCAGAGCTGGCAATTCTCGCCAGAGTTACTAAGACTTGCCGAACAAGTTATCTTCGCTGCAATCTCCTGTGCGCGCACGATTCTATTTTAGGAGGAGATTTGCTGGACTGTCATATTTCCTTTAGGGTTGTTCGGTAGTCTATAAATAGGGCCTTAATGTTCAATGTAATAATCATTCTTTTGCCCTAGGAAATCTTAAGCTTCCGTCAAGGCAACCAAATACTTTAGGGTTTTCATGTTTTCTAGTTTTCATTGTTCTTCAAGTTTTCTTCGATCTTTTGTCTAGTTAGATTTAAAGTTTCGTTTACTTTAGTTTTCTGTTTCGAAGTTGTAATCAAGTGACAGTGATTTCAACCTCGAGAAGTTTATGGTATTTCGTTTTTACTTTAATTCCTTTGCCTCGTTATGTTTATGTTTTGCTTTCAATTATGCAATTTCATTTTATGTCAAATTAGAATAGAAGCTTTTATTTACACGTATTTAAATTATTAGAGTAGTAGCGTTTAATTCCTAGTTCCTTTACTTTAATCGTTTAATTCTTGCCTAGGGTTTAATGGTTTCGTTATGCAAGAGTTTTTATGTTTTGTTCTTTTCCACCTAGTTAATTCTAAGTTTAGTTTTAGATTAAGTTTTTAATTACAAGCCTAGGTTTAATAATCAAAGTTTATTGCTTTCGTTGTGACATAATTAGAAGCCCTTTAAGATCTTCCTTGAGAGATGACTTTGGGTCAACTTACTATTGCTAGAGAGTCCTTGTCCTATTGCAAGTCAATCTAGAGGTGTTTAGGTTGAGTCAATGATACACCAAAATACCAAAAAAAAAAAACATGAATTAATATTAATCTGAGAATGAATGATTGAAAAATTGCCTTAACTTCTTGATGTTCTTGTTAAAGAGTAATTTGTAAAGCCTTTTCTCTAAGTCTGTTAGAGTTCTTCAAGAGTCAAGTCTTTATTTGCATTAATAAGGCTCTTAAGTATTTATGCCTTTTCGTATGTATCCATCTACTATAAGTATCCTCTATGTAGTTTGGATCTTTATCTACTTCTATCAATAAAACCATAAAGCAAGAGTTGTAGCTTTGCATTCTCTCATATAAATCTATTTCGTAAAATATTCTCCAACAAATTTGGTATCCAGAGCTCAGGCTCGTCGTCGTTATGACAACCCCTCCAAATTCCATTTTCTCATATACAGCTAGCCAAGTTTCAATTTTCGATGGTGAGCACTACGATTACTGGAGTGCTCAAATGGAAACTATCTTCCTCTCACAAGATCTCTGGGAAGTAGTCGAAGTCGGCTACGAGGTTTCTCCAAATCAAGCAGGAGATAAAGCGAACAGAGACAACGTGAAGAAGAACGCAACTGCGTTAAGGATTATTCAACAAGGTCTCAGCAAAGCCATCTACCCTCGATTTTTTGGCAAAAAAAGGGCGAAAGAAGCATGGGAAACTCTAAAAACTGAGTTTCAAGGATCGGATAAAGCAATCTCTGTTCGGCTACATTCCTTATGGAGTCAATTTGACAGTCTGTCAATGAAAGAAAGCGAGCCCATAAAGAATTTATTCTCCAACGTTGCTGAAATCGTCAATCAAATTAAGAGTTGTGGAGATGACGTACCTGAAAAGAAAGTCGTTGAAAAGATTTTGGGGAGTCTTCCCCCAAAATTCGAGCATATTGTTGCTGTCATCATTGAGACTAAAGATCTCAATAAGCTCACTCAATACGAACTTATGGGATCTTTAGAAGCTCACGAGCAGAGAGTAAGCAAATACAACAATCAACCTTTGGAGCAAGCATTTCAAGCCAAAGGAAATACTTCAAAAAAGTCCCCTTAACAAGGGTGAGGAAATTCATCTCGCGGAAACTTCTCGAACCAAGGGCGCGGAAGAAATTCTCCACGAGGAGGCAAAGGAAGAGGGAGGACAGATTCTTCCTCACAACAAAAATCTGGTAACGCTGATCTCGAATGTCTTGTTTGTGGTAAAAATAATCACGAGTCTAAAGATTGTTGGTGGAAATGAACTAGATGTAAAATTCCTAATCATTCTAATGATGATTGCTGGTTTAAGAAAAAGGAAGAACATGGTGACAAAAAGAAAGGTGTAAATTTTATGGCGGAGGAAGAAGAAAATAAATTGTTTTCTTCTTTCATGGATGCTGGAAAAACTAACCACACTTGGTTTTTGGAAAGCGGTTGTAGCAATCATTTGACAGGAAATCAGAAAGAGTTTCATCAACTCGAGGCCTTCACGTCTCACGTCGAACTCGGTGACGGGAAACATGTCAAAATTGAAGGAAAAGGAACTGTTACTGTGCACACCAACAAAGGTAACAAATTCATCCATGATGTCCATTACTCTCCTGATATCTCTCAAAATCTTTTGAGTGTTGGACAAATGATGAAAAATGGATATAAGTTGGTCTTTGATGAGGGACAATGTGAGATTCTTGATAAAAAGACTAGAGATATCTCAACTGTCAAGATGACCTCAAACAACCTGTTTCCACTCAACTTGACATCCACCAATGTTGCTTGGAAGAGTGGTACTCCGGACGATACTCGTCTTTGGCATTTGAGGTTTGGCCATCTACACCTCAAAGGTCTGCAACTTTTGAAGCAAAAAGACATGGTTGTTGGGCTGCCAGAAATCAAACTTAAAGAAGAGGTATGCGAAGGATGTGTATATGGAAAGATTCATCGTCTTCCTTTTCCAAAGACATCCTAGAGGGCCAATGCACCACTCGAGTTAGTGCATTCAGACATTTGTGGTCCTACAAAAACACCTTCGTTGGGCAATAAGAGGTACTTTCTACTTTTTGTTGATGATTATACGAGGATGACTTGGGTTTACATTATTGAGCAGAAATCAGAAGCTTTCATGAAATTTCTGCACTTCAAAGCTCTTGTGGAAAAACAAAGTGGCTATGCACTTAAGTGCCTTAGAACCGATCGAGGTGGAGAATACATCTACAAACCATTTGTGGAGTATTGCAAGGATGAAGGAATTAAGAGGCAGCTTACAGTTCGTCATACACCACAACAAAACGGTGTTGCCGAGAGAAAGAATCGAACTATCGAGGAAATGACCAGAAGCATGTTGAATGGCAAAGAACTTCCAAACAAGTTTTGGGCGGCAGCTGTAAGTACTGCTGTTCATATTCTTAATCTTTCTCCAACAAAGGCAGTCCGAAATAAAACACCTTTTGAAGCATGGCATGGAAGAAAACCTGTTCAAAATTCTGATCCACCAGAGAACGATTCAGAGTCGGACTCGGAGAATGGTCGTCCAAGAAAAGAACGCTCACTGCAAGAGATTTATGCCTCGTGTAATGTCTCATTCTTTGCAGGAGGATATGAAGAAGCTGTAAAAGAACACGTATGGAGAGAAGCAATGGATGATGAAATGAGATGCATCGTCAAAAATGCAACTTGGACAGAATTAATGGATCTTCCAGAAGGAAAAGAAGCCATCGGATTGAAGTGGATCTATAAGATCAAGTATAACGAAGATGGAAGTGTGCAAAAACACAAGGCACGGCTGGTCGCTAAGGGCTATTCACAGCAGCCCGGGGTCGATTTTACTGAAACTTTTGCACCAGTCGCGCGGATGGAAACAATCCGAACTTTTCTTGCTATTGCAGCTCAAATGGAGCTACAAGTGTTTCAACTTGATTTTAAATCTGCATTCCTAAATGGCGAGCTGGAAGATGAGGTGTATGTCAAACAACCTCAAGGATACGAAGTAGCACGGAAAGAAGAAAAGGTTTACAAATTGAAGAAAGCTTTATACGGCTTAAAGCAAGCCCCACGAGCTTGGAACAGCAACATCGATGCCTATTTCTTAAGCAATGGATTTGTGAAAAGTCCATCAGAATCATCTCTCTATGTGAAGAAAACCGAAACTGATTTTTTGATGGTTTGTCTTTACGTTGATGATTTGATTTATGCAGGAACAAATGGCACTATGGTGAGATTGTTCAAGGAGACAATTGTTGTGGAATTGCTTGGAAGACAATCAACGCAACAAGAACATAAAAGAAAAGAACACGAAAGCGATTTACGTGGTTCGGATTTTTCAATCCTACATCCACGGAGAAGAAACGATCCACTCTATTTCACTATGAACACTCAAGAACTTTACAATTACAATTGAGAACTCTCAACACTAGAAGAAGTGTATAGCCTACAAATCTATCAAGATTGCTATGTATCCTCACTCTCAACTAGTTTACAGTAATGGAAATTCTTAAGCTTTAACTCAACAACTAACCTAGGTATTTAAAGAAAAGAAATAACAGCTAAGACGGTTGAGCTGTGCGCTGGCTTCTAAGTCAGAGGGGAGAAAAGTCAAAGCCAGCGAAATCAATGCCAGAGAAAACAACGCCAGAGGAATCAAGTCCAGAGGACTCAAGTGCGCCAGAGGAATTAAGTGCGCCAGAGCGGAAGCCGTTTCTCTGGCGAGAGCTGCGAATTCGGCCAGAGTGTTTTAACCTAAAACTGAACTCCCTTAACTCTTACACATTTGCTAACTGACCCCTCAGCTATAGACTAATTGTATGCAGATACTTTACTCATAATTCTCCACCTTATCTAATACAATTAGAATACGCTGAGTTACCTGCATGTACCTCTTAGCCATATACCTTCTTTCACTGCTTCTGTGACAGCCATGAATTCGGCTTCTGTAGTGGAAAGAGCTACTACATATTGTAAAGTAGATTTCCAGCTCACTGCTGTTCCATAAAGTGTAAATACATATCCAGATTGGGACTTCCTTGTATCTATACTTCCTGCATAATCAGAATCAGTAAAGCCAACTAGAGCTTGATTTAAATCAGTAGCTCCATCTTGAAATACAATTCCTTTATTCATAGTAGCTTTAAGGTATCTTAAAACTCCTTTTAATGCAAGCCAATGTGGTTTTCCTGGATTTGCCATAAATCTACTTACAAGACTAACAGCATAAGCCAAATCAGGCCGAGTACAAAGCATAGAATACATGATGCTTCCTACCACATTTGCATAAGGAATAACACTCATGTCTTTAAGCTCTTCACTAGTAACAGGACATTGACTACTAGACAGCTTAACATGTTGAGCTATAGGAACCTGAGCAACTTTTGCTTCATTCATATTGAATTTTAACAATACTTTCTTCAAGTAATCAAATTGAACAAGCATAAGTTTCATATTTTTCCTATCTCTCTTGATATCCATACCAAGAATTCTTCTAGCAGCCCCTAGATCTTTCATATCAAATTCAGCACTCAATGATTGCTTTAATTTATCAATTTCAGTACTAGAACTACTAGCAATAAGCATATCATCAACATACAAGAGTAAGTAAACAACCACAGACTTAACAACTTCTTTCAAGTATACACATCTATCATGCAATGTTCTCTTGAAACCTATACTTATCATGAATTCATCAAACCTTTTATTCCACTGTCTTGGACTTTGCTTCAGTCCATACAAAGACTTTTTTCAAGAGACATACCTGACCTTCACAGCCAGCTACTTCAAATCCCTCTGGTTGATTCATGTATATAGTTTCCTCTAACTCACCATTTAGAAAAGCTGTTTTAACATCCATCTGTTGCAATTCTAAATCTAGGTGTGCAGTTAGAGCAAGTATAAGTCTAATAGAACAATGTTTAACAACAGGAGAAAAGATTTCATTAAAATCTATACCTTCTTGCTGAGAGAAACCTCTAGCAACTAACCTGACTTTATACCTGATTACCTCAATGCCTTTGTGAACCTCCACCTTTTTCTTGTATAACCATCTACATGTTACACATTTCTGGTTCTTAGGTCTGTCAACCAGGATCCAAGTCTTATTTTTCAGCAATGATTCTATTTCTTCTTCCATAGCTTTGATCCAGTGTTTGCTTTCTGGACTCTGAACAGCTTCTTTATAATTCCTTGGTTCTTTATAGCTTATTTCTTCAGCTATTGTGAATGCAAAGCTCACTTGGTCTGCCTCAGAATATCTGGCTGGAGGCTTGATTACTCTTCTAACTCTATCTCGAGCTAAATGGTACTCACTAAGGTCATCAGATTCTGCCACATGTTGATCACCATCTTCCTGCTTTACATCTGCTTCTGGTGCTCTTGGTATCTCAGTATCAATAGCTGTACTGGTCTTATTTCTTTCCATATTTACTACAACTTCTGTACTCTTAATGATGGTGGTGGATGGAGCTTTTAATGGCATGACATTCTCCTTGAACACCACATCTCTGCTGACTATAGTTTTCCCTTTACCAGACTCTATACACCAGAGTCTATATCCTTTTACACCTGTTGGATAACCCAACATGACACATCTTAAAGCCCGGGGCTCCAGCTTATCTTGCCTAATATGCACATAAGCTAAGCATCCAAACTTTCTTAGATGTGAATAGTCAGCAACCCTGCCACTCCACCTTTCCTCAGGAGTTTTGAACTCTATAGCTGCAGATGGACATCTGTTGATAAGGTAAGCAGCAGTAGTTACTGCTTCTCCCCAGAATTTAGGTGGCATCCCTGAACTGTTCAGCATACATCTGACTCTCTCCAGGAGTGTTCGATTCATTCTCTCTACTACCCCATTCTGTTGGGGATTACCAGGTACAGACTTGTGTCTTTTTATACCTTTTTCTTTACAGAACTCTTGGAACTTCTCAGAGGTAAACTCTAAGCCATTATCAGTCCTTAGACATTTCAGTTTACACCCCTTTTCATTTTCAACAACACTACACCACTCAACAAACTTGTTAAATGCATCAGATTTTTGTTTTAGAATATAAACCCAGACTTTCCTAGAGAAATCATCTATTAAAGACATGAAATAAGAACCTCCACCTATTGTGGTGGTCTTAGATGGCCCCCACAAATCACAGTGTACATATTGAAGTGGCATAGAAGAGACATGTTTACCTTCAGGATATGGAAGTTTCTTACTCTTACTTAGTGCACATGCTTCACAGTTACTTAAGGTAGCATCATTAGAAACACTTAATATGCCCTGTTTTCTGAGTTCAACTAATCCTTTTTCACTAACATGGCCTAATCTATCATGCCAAAGTTCAATATCAGGAGTGGAAGCAATTTCAGATTCACCAATAATAGTATCAGCTAATAGATGATATAAAGTCTGTCTCCTAATGCCTTTCATAACAATTTTCTCTCCTTTTAAAACATGTAAATACTCTTCACATGATTTAAACTCACAACCTTTCAACGGTAATGATCCAAGAGAGATTAAGTTTCTTTTTAGACTAGGAATGTATCTCACTTCAGTTAGAAGCCTTACAGAATTGTCATGGAGCTTTAACTTGATTGATCCAATGCCTTTGACTGAGCATACTTGATCATTTCCCAGGACTACTGATCCCATCTCCTTCATCTGTAATTCAGAAAACCAAGATTGGTTAGGGCACATATGAAAAGAACAACCTGAGTCTAAAATCCACTTATTTTCAATTTTAGAGGATATAATGTTTAAAGCTTCAGCTTCTTGAAATTCTTCAGCAATGTCTGCTGCATCCGAGGAGCCCTTTTGAGCTTGTTTCCTTTTCCAGCTGTAGCAATCTTTCTTGATATGCCCTGGCTTCTTGCAGTAGTGACATTTCTTGTTTTCCTTATCATCATCCTCCTTCTTGCCAGATCCAGCCTTCTTATCTTTGAATGGCTTCTTGGATTTTCCTTTGTTGTACTTAGCTTTGACATTGAGGCTTTCACTTGCGGTTTCTTGCCTGCCATCAGATGCCTTTTGCAACTCCCTAGATTTTAAGGCATTCATGACTTCATCCAGGGAGATAGCAGTCTCCCTCCCATACAGCATGGCATCCCTCATGTTGTCATAGGATTTGGGCAGGGCACTAAGGAGCTGGATTGCCTTGTCTTCATCTTCTAGCTTTACATCAATATCAGCCAAATCATCAACGGCTTTATTGAATTCATCCAGTTGATCAGATAGATTCTTCTCCTCTGAAACTCTAAAGGAATACAACCTCTTCTTCAAGAAGAGCCGATTTGCCAGAGACTTAGTCATGTAGAGGCTCTCCAGTTTAGCCCATACTGCAGCTGCAGTGTCTTCTTTTGACACCTCTCTCAGCACTTTATCTCCCAGATGCAGGATGATAGTGCTATGAGCCTTCTTTTGCATTTCAGCGAACTTCACCTTCCCATCTCCTTCTTTAGGTGCCTTCTCTGTGGTAAG
Organism: Salvia miltiorrhiza; assembly: GCF_028751815.1. Classification (NCBI taxonomy): domain Eukaryota; kingdom Viridiplantae; phylum Streptophyta; class Magnoliopsida; order Lamiales; family Lamiaceae; genus Salvia; species Salvia miltiorrhiza. The sequence continues at coordinate 223,491 of NW_026651523.1, forward strand.
AACATCATCAAGGCCCTGTTGAATGAGAACGGCCCTCATCTTCATTCTCCACAGGGAGAAATCATTCTTACCTGTGAATTTCTCGGTGTCGAATTTAGCAATCGACATTTGGTAGATCTCCAGTCTTGAGATTCAGCACGTCGTAGTAGTGAAAAGAATGGCAATTCCTCCACCGATTCAGATTTTCTCCGATTCAAATCTCAAACAGTTGGTGTGCGTCGATCTTCCGTTTCCCACAGACGGCGCCACTTGTTGTGGAATTGCTTGGAAGACAATCAACGCAGCAAGAACATAAAAGAAAAGAACACGAAAACGATTTACGTGGTTCGGATTTTTCAATCCTACATCCACGGAGAAGAAACGATCCACTCTATTTCACTATAAACACTCAAGAACTTTACAATTACAATTGAGAACTCTCAACACTAGAAAAAGTGTATAGCCTACAAATCTATCAAGATTGCTATGTATCCTCACTCTCAACTAGTTTACAGTAATGGAAATTCTTAAGCTTTAACTCAACAACTAACCTAGGTATTTAAAGAAAAGAAATAACAGCTAAGACGGTTGAGCTGTGCGCTGGCTTCTAAGTCAGAGGGGAGAAAAGTCAAAGCCAGCGAAATCAATGCCAGAGAAAACAACTCCAGAGGAATCAAGTCCAGAGGACTCAAGTGCGCCAGAGGAATTAAGTGCGCCAGAGCGGAAGCCCTTTCTCTGGCGAGAGCCGCGAATTCGACCAGAGTGTTTTAACCTAAAACTGAACTCCCTTAACTCTTACACATTTGCTAACTGACCCCTCAGCTATAGACTAATTGTATGCAGATACTTTACTCACAAATGATGAAAGAATACGAGATGACTGACCTTGGTTTGATGAAGTACTTTCTCGGAATTCAAGTAAGGCAAAAGAAGGGAGAGATTTTTATCTCTCAAGCAAAATATGTTTCTGACTTGTTGAAGAAGTTTGGAATGGAGAGTTGCAAGTTGGCTGAAACTCCCATTGCTTTGAATGAAAAGTTGGAGCAAGAAGATGGAGCAGAAAAGGCTGATCCTAGTCTGTACAGAAGTCTTGTTGGTTCTTTGATTTACTTAACTAACACAAGGCCTGATATTCTCTATCCTGTGAGTCTTATTTCAAGGTTCATGAGCAATCCGAGCAAAATCCACTTTTCCGCTGCGAAAAGAGTCCTTCGTTATCTTCAAGGAACGAAGAACTTTGGAATCAACTATAAAAAAGAAGAAGGAAACATGTTGATCGGCTTTACGGATAGTGATTGGGCCGGAAGTCAAGACGATAGGAAAAGCACGCCGGCTTACATTTTCTGCATTGGTTCCAAACCAATTTCATGGAGTTCTAAGAAGCAAAGTTTAGTTGCTTTATCATCTGCAGAGGCCGAATATATCGCTGCAAATGAAGCTGCACGGGAAGCAATATGGTTGAGGAGAATTCTGAAAATTCTACAGCAAGATGTCTCCGCACCAACACCAATCTTTTGTGATAACCAATCTGCGATTGCGATGACCAAGAATCCAGTTTTTCATGCAAGGTCGAAGCACATCGAGTTGCGGTACCATTACATTCGTGACGTCATTCGCAAAGGAATAATTTTCCTGGAGTATATCAAGACCACGGAGTAGCCAGCAGATATCCTCACCAAAGCCGTGGGTATTGAGAAACTTCACCAGTTCAAGGAAGCTATGAAGATTACAAATTACGAGGGGGTGTTAAAGAGTAATTTGTAAAGTCTTTTCTCTAAGTCGGTTAGAGTTCTTCAAGAGTCAAGTCTTTATTTGCATTAATAAGGCTCTTAAGTATTTATGCCTTTTCGTATGTATCCATCTACTATAAGTATCCTCTATGTAGTTTGGATCTTTATCTACTTCTATCAATAAAACCATAAAGCAAGAGCTGTAGCTTTGCATTCTCTCATATAAATCTATTTCGTAGAATATTCTCCAACAGTTCTACTCTACGTCAAATGGTAGGGAAAAAAATGACGAATTACTCAATCCAATCACAATATCTATCTTGTTGAATATGCAAGGAATAAAATATTACTCCCTCCGTCCCACTTCAATTGACACTTTTACTTTGGGCACGTAGATTAAGAATAAAGGGTTGAGTTTATAAAATGGGTGGGGACCATTTGTTTAATGTGTGTAGAGAAGGTAGGGACCACATGCTATTTTTGGAAAGTGCCAATTGAAGTGGGACAAACAAAAAAGGCAAGTGTGCCAATTAAAGTGGGACGGAGGGAGTAAAATATTGCATCATGAATATGGGTTACTTAACTTCCCAAAATTAAATAGATGTGATTCAGATAAATTAGGAATATACGGTTAGAATAAAATACGTAATTACATAATTAATTAACCTTCCTTAAAATTAATAATCTAAAATAACTTAATTATGTAAACCGTTGGATATGCCTAACTAGCATTTGCACCCTGTGCAATGCACCTGAGACATTTTTATATTTTTAAATTTATAAAAAATTGAATAAAAATTAACTTTAATTAATTAGATATATTTTATTTGAATATTGAAAAATGAAAAAAATAAAAAAGAATTCACAATAATAAAAATTGATATTATGTACAGACAAAAAAAATAAGTTAAAAATAAAAAATAATTAAAAAATAGATTTATTCAAAAAAGATGAGAGAGGAGAGAGATTTTTTAAAAATTTTAATATTTAAATAAACATAACTTTTATATTTTAAATAAAATATTTACATAAAATATATCAAATTAAAGCTCTTATCCTGATCTTTAATTTAATATGCATATTAAATACTCCCTCCGTCCACGAAAGAACTTCCTAGGAGGGAGTGGCACGCGTTTTAAGAAAAATATTATTGAGTGTATTAAAAGTGGAGAAAAAGTTGTTGAGTGTATTGGGAGTGGTGAAAAAGTATTATAATTAATATTGAGAGTTGTGAAAATGTGAAAGTAAGAGTTATTATAAGTGGTGGGGTATAGTCCAAAAATAGGTAGGAAGTTCTTTTGTGGACATCCCAAAAAAGAAATATAGGAAGTTCTTCCATGGACGGAGGGAGTATATAAGCAAATAAATAAAAGGGTTAATAGTATTTTATGTCCCAAACTTCAGCATTTTCTATAAAATGTCCCAAACTTTCATTTTTTCCTAAGAAGTCCCGAACTTTCAGCTTTTTCCATAAAATATCCCGCTATACAAAATTCGGTGATGGAAAGATGACAAAAAATCCCGAACTTTCAACATTTTTCCACCAACAGTGGTTCCTAATATGGTTTTTCAACGATGGCGATTTTCAAAATATTTCATCCGCGCGAGATAGGTTATCTTTCTGTCACCAAATTTTGTATAGCGGGACATTTTATAAAAAAAATTGAAAGTTCGGGACATTTTAGGAGAAAATGAAAGTTCCGGACATTTTATGGAAATTGCTAAAAGTTCGGGGACATAAAACACTATTAACCCTAAATAAAATTGAAAGTGAGATACAAAGTGGGATATTAATTGTAATATACCGAATCTCATTCAATTTTATGGGACAGATGTAGTATAATTTTTCCTTTTTTTTCTGAATATTACTTTGCAAATTTCTATGGGCAAATGGGATATGATATAAAGAAATTGGCAAATGGGATATGATATAATTAAGTTCAATTTGAACTTGTAGAGGTGTGTGGCTGCATAGAGGTAAGTTAGTCACTCAGGGACTAATATGCAAATTAGGAAGTCAGAGGGATGACTTAGCAAATAAGGTTCAGATTTAGTTGCCAACGGATCTATTTCAGAGGGTTCCAATTTCTGTTATTCCAACTGCAGTTTAGTGTCTAAGTTCAATGTATCTTTGCACTTTATCACCTTCATTACTTAAGCTGCATTTTCTTCTTCATTAGAGGCTAATGAAACAGTAGTACTGCAGAGAGAAATCTGAGATAGAAGTGAGGAAAGTTAAGCTGTAAATCTTGAGAATTAGATAGCTTAGTCTTCTATCTTGTTTGTTGATTTTCTTGTTTGTAATCTGTAACTTGTAATTTGTGTAGTAGTGGAATCTTTATCTCTTATCCATGTATGTAGGATTGAAAAATTCGAACTACGTAAATCTTGTTTGTATTCTTTTTCATTTTGTTCTTGCTGCATTGATTGTCTTCCCGAGCAATTCCACAACAAGTGGCGCCGTCCGTGGGAAGAGGAAGATCGACGCATGCCAACTATTTGAGATTTGAATTGAAGAAGATCTGAACTAGAGGAGAGGTGTTTGAAGTCTACTGAGGAACTAGAATTCTGATATGTTGCGATCGGGAAGGAAAAAAGAGTTTCATCAGTGTGCAGGGACTGCACGAAGTTGATTGGATCTAAATCAATGGCTACTACCAAATTTGACACAGAAAAGTTTACAGGGAAGAATGACTTCTCCTTATGGAGAATGAAGATGAAAGCCATCCTCATTCAACAAGGGCTTGATGATGCCTTAAAACCAGGAAAAATGGTGAAAGAGGCTGAAGAAAAGGCGAAGCATGAGGAGATGCTACGAAAAGCTCATAGCACATTATTCTCTTTCTAGGGGATAAAGTGCTCCGAGAAGTTTCAAGGGAAGAATCTGCTGCAGGGGTATGGGCCAAGCTTGAAAGCATCTACCTGACTAAGTCTCTTGCGAATCGGTTGTACATGAAAAGAAGGCTATATGCCTACAAGATTTCTGAAGAGAAAAGTATCCTGTATCAGTTAGATGATTTCAATAAGGCCATAGATGATTTGGCAGACATTGAAGTTGAGTTAGAATATGAGGATAATGCCATTTTATTACTGAATGCATTGCCCAAATCTAATGATAACATGAAAGAGGCTATGCTCTATGGAAGGGAAAAATCTATTTCTCTTGAAGAAGTTGTAAGTGCTCTGAAGTCAAAGGAGTTGAACAGAGTGTCTGATACCAAACAAGAGACTCAGTGTGAGAGCTTCAACATAAAAGAAAAGTTTAGCAAGGGCAAGCAGAAGAAGCCATATATGGAAAGATAATAAAAAGTGTAGTCAAGGAAAGCCAAAGGAAGATGAAGAAAAGGAGTCAAGAAAGTGTCACTATTGCAAGAAACCTGGACACCTCAAGAAGGATTGCTATAGCTGGAAGAGAAGGCAGGCTCAAAAGGGGTCAACTTATGCTGCTGATATTACAGAACAATTCCAAGAAGCTGAAGCCCTGAATATAACCCCCCTCTAATACTACTAATGAGTGGATTCTTGACACTAGTTGCTCATTTCACATGTGCCCTAATAAATATTGGTTTTCTGACCCGCAGGTTAAAGATCTTGGATTAGTTATCCTAGGAAATGATCAAATATGTACTGTGAAGGGAATTGGTTCCATCAGGTTAAAACTTCATGACAACTCCGTAAGACTCTTAACAGAATTCAAGTATATTCCTAGTCTTAAAAGGAACTTGATATCTTTAGGGTCATTATAGTTGAAAGGTTATGAGTTTAGATTTGCTGAAAACTATCTTCACATTGTTAAAGGAACCAATATTATAATGAAAGGCATTAGAAAGCAAACTCTATATCATCTTCTTGCAACTACTATAGTTGGTGAATTCGAAAATATATCTATACCTGAAACTGAACTATGGCACTCTAGACTAGCTCATGTTAGTGAGAAGGGACTGAATGAACTTAGAAAACAAGGAATCATTAGTCTATCTCATGAAATCAAGCTCCATAATTGTGAAGCATGTGCACATAGTAAAAGCAATAAGCTCTCTTATTCAGTTGGTAAACATACATCTACTATGCCATTACAATATGTTCATTGTGATTTATGGGGGCCATCCAAGACTATCACTAAAGGTGGAGGGTCCTATTTCATGTCTTTGATTGATGACTTTTCAAGAAAAGTATGAGTGTATATTTTGAAACATAAATCTGATGCTTTTAACAAGTTTGTTGAGTGGTGCAATGAAGTGGAAAATGAGAAAGGGTGCAAACTTAAATGCCTAAGAACTGATAATGGGCTGGAGTTTACATCTGACAAATTCCAAGAATATTGCAAAGAGAAAGGTATAAAGAGACATAAGTCTGTTCCAGGTAATCCTCAACAAAATGGTGTAGTAGAGAGGATGAATAGAACTCTATTAGAGAGAGTTAGGTGCATGTTGTCTAGTTCAGGCTTACCTGCCAGGTTTTGGGGGGAAGCAACTGCTTCTGCTGCTTATTTGATTAATCGATGCCCATCTGCAACTATAGATTTTAAAACACCTGAAGAAAAGTGGAATGGTAGACCTGCTGAATATAATAATCTTAGGAGTTTTGGTTGTCTGGCATATATGCATATTAGACAGGACAAGCTTGAACCTAGGGCTCTTAAGTGTGTCATGTTAGGCTATCCCTCAAGTGTGAAAGGGTACAAGCAGTGGTGTATAGAACCTGGTAAGGGAAAAATCTTTGTGAGCAGAGTTGTAGTCTTTAAGGAGGCTGTTATGCCTTTAAAATCTGATACTAGTAATACTGATATAAATTCTGAAGTGGAAGTAGAGTCTGGGATAAATAGTGATGAAACTACTTATGATGGTTAGATTACACCTAGAATATCTAACACTTCTGTTAACAAAGAAGAAGTAGAAACAAGTACAGATGACTCTGAAAATTTGAGTGAATATCAGTTAGCTAAAGATAGAACTAGAAGAGTTACAAGACCTCCAGCTAGGTATTCTGAAGCTGATCAAGTTAGTTTTGTTTTTTCTATAGCTGAAGATATTAGCTATAAAGAACCTGGAACCTATAAGGAAGCCATTAGTTGTAGTGAGAGCAAGTTCTGGATTAAGGCTATGGAGGAAGAGATAGAATCACTCATGAAGAACAGAACCTGGACATTAGTTATGAGACCTAGAAATCATAAATGTGTAAGCTGTAAATGGCTTTACAAAAAGAAGGTGGAGGTTCTGGGAGATTCTGAAACTGTTATTAGGTACAAGGCTAGGCTTGTAGCTAGGGGATTTACTCAAAGAGAAGGGGTATATTTTAATGAGGTTTTCTCTCCTGTAGTCAAACACTGTTCTATAAGGATTATACTTGCACTCACTACACAACTAAACCTAGAGTTACAACAGATGGATGTAAAAACTGCCTTCTTAAATGGTGAACTCGAGGAGACTATATACATGAGTCAGCCTGAGGGGTTTGAGGTAGTTGGTGCTGAAAATATGGTGTGTCTGTTGAAGAAATCATTGTATGGATTGAAGCAAAGTCCTAGACAATGGAATAAACGTTTTGATGAGTTTATGTTGAGTATAGGCTTTGTTAGATCTCTGCATGATAGGTGTGTTTACCAGAAAGAAGTCAGTGACTCAGAGAGAGTGTATTTGCTCCTGTATGTAGATGACATGCTTATAGTTGGAAAGTCTAGTGCAGAGATTGACAAAGTTAAACAACCATTAAATTTTGAATTTGATATGAAGGATTTGGGATGTGCTAGAAGAATTCTTGGTATGGATATTAAAAGAGATAGAAATCTGAGGAGACTTTGGCTTGTTCAAACTGACTATGTTAAGAAGGTTTTAGCTCATGTGGTTAGTAAAGTCAGTAGGTTTATGGCTAATCCTGGTAAATGCCATTGGAATGCTCTCAAGAGTGTGCTGAAATACCTTAAAACTACTGTTGAGCTAGGGATTATGTTTCAAGGTGGAGCTTACAAAAATGAACAAATTTTACTTGGCTATACTGACTTTGATTATGCAGGAAGTATTAATACAAAAAAATCTCAATCTGGTTTTGTATTTACACTTTATGGTGCAACTATCAGTTGGAAGTCTGCCTTACAGTCTGTGGTTGCATTCTGTTAGAAATGGATATTGGGCCCATTCCTCCCTTAAAAGGCCTTATAAGGGAGAGGGTTGCCTCACCATATAAAGTGGCTCATGCCACTATCTCCAATCCAATGTGGGACACTTCAATACACCCCCCGCACGCGCAGCGTGGACTATCCCAAACACCATTTGTTGACAACGATATTGGGGGGGCCCATCATTGGATTGGGTTGGCTCTGATACCATGTTAGAAATGGATATTGGGCCCATTCCTCCCTTAAAAGGCCTTATAAGGGAGAGGGTTGCCTCACCATATAAAGTGGCTCATGCCACTATCTCCAATCCAATGTGGGACACTTCAATACACTCTCCACAACCGAGGCAGAGTACATTGCTATCACAGAGGCTATAAACGAGGGAATCTGGTTACAAGGCATGCTGCAAGAACTTGGAATTAAGCAAGAATCTGTCACAATTATGTGTGACAGTCAAAGTGCAATCCATCTCACCAAACATCAGGTTTTCCATGAGAGAACCAAGCACATCGATGTCAGGTTACATTTTATTCGAGACATACTAGAGAAAGGAACGATAAAGATGCAAAAGATATCAACTGAGGATAATGCCTCAGATATGCTCACCAAAGCTTTGACAGCAGGGAAGTTTAAGAAACGCTGCTCACTAATCAGTTTGAGCTCTCACAAAGAGTGCCGTGTTGATTCTCAGTAAGTTGTTCTTGTTTTTGATAAGAGATAAGGATATTGCTACTATACAGCTAAGGTGGAGATTTGTAGAGGTGTGTGGCTGCATAGAGGGAAGTTAGTCACTCAGGGACTAATTTGCAAATTAGGAAGTCAGAGGGATGACTTAGCAAATAAGGTTCAGATTTAGTTGCCAACGGATCTATTCCAGAGGGTTCCAATTTCTATTATTCCAACTGCAGTTTAGTGTCTAAGTTCAATGTATCTTTACACTTTATCACCTTCATTACTTAAGTTGCGTTTTCTTCTTCATTAGAGGCTAATGAAACAGTAGTACTGTAGAGAGAAATCTGAGATAGAAGTGAGGAAAGTTAAGCTGTAAATCTTGAGAATTAGATAGCTTAGTCTTCTATCTTGTTTGTTGATTTTCTTGTTTGTAATCTGTAACTTGTAATTTGTGTAGTAGTGGAATCTTTATCTCTTGTCCATGGATGTAGGATTGAAAAATCCGAACCACGTAAATCTTGTTTGTATTCTTTTTCATTTTGTTCTTGCTGCGTTCGTTGTCTTCCCGAGCAATTCCACAACACAACTATTTCAGCATAGTAAATTTTCGTACTGCAAATTGCCCGGTTATAAATTTTCGTACTGCAAATTGCCCGGTTATTTAATTATAAGTGTGAAAATTAATCGCCTAAAAAAAAGTAAGTGTGAAAATTAATAGTATTTCAGATTAAAAAAAAATACATTCTACTATGATCATCTCTTGAATTTATTGTACAAATTATGTGGATTAAATTAGCAAAATTTTACTTTCAGAGAGAGTTTATACATATATCTTGTCGAGTTTGCTGAATTTGATGTTTGAACAATCAATCACATCCATGATTTAATATTAAAATTAATTATATTTCTAAAATTAACACAATTTCCTTTTTTCGAAGGGTAAGGAGCGGTTGACTTTATATAGATATATCAGATAAATCCCTACATTTACGCAATTTTCTTGAATCAAATTCAAATATGAAAATAGAAAACTATGGCTAAACCATTCATTTCTCTTTCCATAATTTTTATCAATTAAATTTTTAATAGAAGATCTCGAAAAATTTTCTAGTCCAATATAGCAACCTACAATTTTGCTCGTCTACTAAATAAGCCATTTTCTGTTAATAATTGAACGGTAATATTCCTCTTCCTCACTACTATTTTGAGAAACACGTCCATATATAAACATTAGGAATTCTCAAAATAAATTAGCCAATAAATTCTATCAATTTCAAAACGTTAGAGGAAAAAAAATAATCCTAACCAAAAAATTAAATAAAATGGCGAAGACACTTGTTGTGATCATGGCGGCGCTGCTCTTCGTCGGCGCTATTCTTCCGTCGTCGGAGGCCAAAGCTATCGACTACGGCGCTTTTCAAGGAGACAATTATTATGGACACCCGGGGCATAACGAGGCGAATCCCTACCAGCGCGGCTGCAACCCGACGGAGCACTGCCGCGGCGGCCGGCGGCTGCTGACGGACGTCGAAGACGCCGTCGATGGGGCGAAGCAGGGAGCCTCGGATATGAAGGACAAGGTTGTAGACCTTTTCAACTGAGTTATTGATCAAATTATATATATATGTTAATCTTCTTAGACTAAAATATTTCAGAAATTAATTAACCATCATAGTTTGATGTTTTTTTTTTTTTTGAGATAGTGATTGATTAGTTTCTTTTCCTTGCGATTGATCATATTGTGTGAAATTATTACACAATAATGATAGTTATGTATGCAAGATGATTTTTTTGCTGTTGTTTGGGATTTAATTAGTGGAAATAAAAATTATATTCCAATTCTTTTTTTTTTCTTTTTGTTTTGAGGCGATTATACTCCAATTCTTGATTAGCGCTATACCCAAATTTTTGTTTTTAACTTGATCTATTTTTTTGATGAAAAAAATACGTAAATTTTATATTTTTTGTAATTTGACATGAGTTCAAAAATTCGTTATCTAATAACTTGATAGTCTGGAGTCTGATAAACATTAGTTCTCAATATTTGTTGTAGATTAGTTGTTGTTTTCATATGCAGTAATAATTAATAAGATGTTCACCGTTACTGTTAGCATATTTAATAATTTTAGTATTTACTTTATACTTTGTATTTTCGGTAATTGGTGTTGATTATTCTATTGTATAAGGTTTGTAGTTAATTTAGTATAGTTAATAGTAATAAATATTTTTATATCATTATCATGATTTATACATTATCTGTTGTTGTATTCTTTAGCTAAATAATTCTTAATTCATAAGTTTGAATGAGCGTTTTAATTAAATATGGGTTGTAAGAAACAAAAAAAAAAGATAACAACAACAACGGAAACTTAGTGGGGTTGCATAGAAATATATAAGTTTTTCGGTGGATAAATTAATGGTATGTAAAAATAAATGATTGTGGTTAAATTGAACGTGGAGTCGTGTACAAATAAGTGGTTGTAGTTAAAACGAATTGTTAGAGTCAATGTTGACTCCGACAATGTTGGGTTAAATATTGATATGTTGTCAACATTTCTGGGAACCAACCAACATTGCGGAGTCTTCCTTGAAGTTGAACTTTGACTATGTATTTGGTAACTATAAATATTTAATCTTTACATTCCTTTTACGTTTTATTATTTTTTGATTGTGGAATAAAGGTTTTGTGGTAGTGGACCACGTTTTTAATAAGTGGTGTGGTGGTTAATCATGGTCTAAAGTAGCGGGCATTTTGTTCTTATTTTTCACGACCCATGATATTTTCAACCAACATTCACGGCTGATCGACTGGCAGTTTTTGGAGAGAGATTGAAGTCAGAAATTATTGGATCAACACTAATTGAAATGACTGGTCCTCCTAAAAATACTTATAATATTACACCAACCAACAAAATTTCAATCTCAACTGTAACTTTTTCTCCTATATAAAGTGATGAGTATCAGAAAATAAAACCAAGAAAACAGTGCAACATTTCAAGTGAAAAATAATCCTACATTTCTACCTCCATTCTTTAAAAGAAAAAAGAGCTGTTAGCATGGCGAAGACTGCAGCATTGATGTTGTTGGCACTATTTGTCATGAGCGCTCTTTTTTCGTCGTCGTCAGCCGCCTCTGCTATCGACTTCAGTTCTCTCGTAGGTAACTCGAAGCAGGATGTCCCGACTAACCGCGTCAGGAGGCCTTGCCTAACCGCACATCTATGCCGCCGGAAGCTTCTGAATGAATCTGACATGTCATTCTCCGTGGTTGTGCAGACAACGGAGAAGGAAGCTGAGGATCTGAAAACAAAGTTTATGAGCCTTTTCCATTGAGGATTTTTTTTTTTTTTCAAATTATTTATATTAATTTTTCTCTTGAAATTGTGCACTAACCATATTATGGTTGATTTTCTTTTATTTGATAAAAGAAAAAATTCCCTTGACTCTTACCTTGTAATTGATCATTTCGTGTAATATTATTGCACAATAGATCATTTATGAATAAAGAAGATGGAACTCTATTGTTATTTGGAATTGCAATGCTGAAATAAGATTTTATTGAAAACAGAATAAAGAAAAGAAAACCTAATAACCCTTGAAAGCACAAAATGCAGAGTAAGGGCCGAGCCTCACTAAAATATTTCCGACAAAAACCCAATGATGAAATCACTAATAAAGGTAAAAGAGTACTCGTTTATTACAAGAACACAGAGAAAAAAGAAATAGAAAACACAAAACAAAGCGCAACCAACCAACAAAAAACAACCTGTGAAACATCTTGTCTAGCCTCAAAACAACAAAGAAACAGCATTGAAAAAAGGGACCAAACTCGAACGCACCAAAAATCCCCAAATAAAAGCCACCTTGGCTTGCCCCAAAACAATGAAGAAACAACACAAAAAAGGGGACCAAACCCCATAGCACCAAGCTCCCAACCTCGGCCCACCGATGATGAACACAGCCAAAAACCGCTCGAATTAAGGAGAGAGACCATCAACCACATGAACCAATGAATGAAATAAAGAAGACATTTGATGTAGATAACTTTGAAAAACACAAGCTTCGGCCAACCCACCAGATGCTCGACGTAAAGTCTCAACGAAAACTGGAACCAAAAGACTAAAGAGCAAGAGAGCATGCCAAGTGTTTGTCGTATATCCAAAACAAGATAGCCATCTTCCAGCACCCAAACCACGAACTCGAAATGTATCAATCACTCGATCCAAGGTCGCACCAAATAAATTACGTGATCCCACCAACCGGAAGAAGTGCACCGATTCGCCAATATATTAGCAACCGTATTGCCTTCAAGGAAAATTAATAGAATTTAAAAGATCAAGCATCGTGTTCCATCTAGCAATAAAACTCCAAGGGATTGACGAGCAAGGGACACGTGTCTAATAACCGGACAACGTAGAAGAGAGCGGCGCACGCTTGATTCGTTTGTTATTGAGTCGAGCTCGAATTTTATTTATAGAATACTTCGACAATTTTTGGCTTTCTAAGTTTAGATTTATATTTAAATATCAATTATTAGGTTTTTTTAATTAAATACAATATTTTCACGTTAAATATTTGATGTTGTTATTCATTTTTGTTGGGTTAAAAGCAGTTGGGGGGAATTGTGTAGAAACCCAAAAACCATTGGGATATCTCAAAACTGTTGATTATTTCTATTATTTAAACTAGTTTTGCTTGATTTATATCCCATGGAAAAGGTGGAATTGGAGAAATCCTACTGTAAATAATAAAAATACTCAATCATGCAGCTTATCAATCATGCAACGTAAAGGCCCCATGCATTATGATGACAATAAGCTTATTGGGGCAATGCTCTACTGAAAGCCATGGATGTAAAAAAGTAGTCTTTCTTTCCCTTACATTTTCATTGTCTTGTCTGATCTTGCTTGCTTGCCATTAAATTTCAGCTCGTATTTTCGTCATCAGCAATCGTTTATGGGTGGCCTTTGTCACGTTATCGTGAAAATCTTCACAAGATTATTGGGCATGAGTTAGATAATTTTATTTTTGAATTGTCAATTAATTTAATTATTTGGAGACAAGATCATTACAAAATCGATGGCACGTGTAAGCCAGTATGACTCATACACAACTTCTACGTGAACAAACAAAGTCCTCGTCAAATTTGGACTTACTCTGATACCATATTAGAATTGGGTCATGCATCATCCCCTTAAAAGGCCTCATAAGGGGAGAAGGTACTCGAAACATCAGTTGCACCATAAGATAATCGTAATTAACACATTTCAGACGATCAATTTGTGATTATCACGAAAAGCTACTAAAAGAGAAAAAATTGAACTAGCAACGGATATCCATACACAAAATCTGCGCAGCAGATGAAACAAAATTGGAAGAAGATTTTATAGCTCATTCAAAAGAGGTTACACAAATTAACTCAAAATCTGAGCAACCGGAAAATAATACTAAGAATTGTAGGAGAAATCAAGTAGTGTCATTTATATATACTTTAATATTGGTGTCAATAATTTCCCCCTTTAATGTGGTAGACAGAAAAATAAAAAATAACACAACTGCAAAAAAAAAAAAAAAAAAAAATGAAGAACATGCAACTCAGTAATTTTCGGATCAACACTAATTGAAATGAATGGTCCTCCTCAAAATACTCATAAAATTACACCAACCAACAAAATTTGAATCTCAACTGCAACTTTTTCTCCTATATAAAGCCATGAGATTATCAGAAAACAAAACCAAGAAAACAGTGCAATATTTCAAGAGAATTAAAAATCATCCTTTCAAAAAAGAAAAGAAAAAGGTGTTAGCATGGCGAAGACTGCAGCATTGATGTTGGCGGCACTATTTGTCATGAGCGCTCTTTTTTCGTCGTCAGCCGCTGCTATCGACTTCAGTTCTCTCGTAGGTAACTCGAAGCAGGATGTCCCGATAAACCACGTCAGGAGGGCTTGTCTAGCCGAACATCTATGCCGCGGAAACAGGAAGCTTCTGAGTGAATCTGAGATGTCATTCTCCGTGGTTGTGCAGACAACTGAGAAGGAAGCCGAGGATCTGAAAACGAAGTTTATGAGCCTTTTCCATTGATGAAATTTTCATCATCAATTTGTCTCTTGAAATTGTGCACTAACCATATTATGGTTGGTTTTCTTTTATTTGATTAAAAAAAAAATGTTTCATTGATTCCTTGTAATTGATCATTTTGTGTAATATTATTGCACAAAAGGATCATTTATGAATAAAGAAGATGGAACTTTCCTTTTATTTGAATTGTGCAATACTTATTTGTTATCGAGTCGAACTCAGAACTTTATTAATTATCAAAGATTTGCATTAAATTGTTAATAATTTAAAAGTAAATAAAGTCATTGTTCAACCCTCCGTCCCAAAAGTAGTGTCCCATAACTTTTGGGCACGAAGATTAAGAAATGTGTAAAAAGTAAATAAAGTGGGTTGGTGAAAAATTATTTAAATATAAGGTATATAGAGATAATATATTGCCAAAAAGGGAATGAGACACTTGTATGGGGACGTCCCAAAAAGGAAAGTGAGACATTACTATTGGGACGGAGGGAGTATATAAAAGTTAATCAAATAAGATGAGCTTAGTAATATAATGCCAAGTTCAAGCTAAACATACTTTTGTTGATTCCTGTAACTCACAAGTAGCTCTATTCATGCATAATCCTAAATGCACATGTTGTGATAAAGGGAAAAAAAGAGAGGATGATATATACATATGGATTGGATCTAATAAAAACCTTTCTTAATGTAAAAATTACAAACCACTTGTAGTTAACCTATAAAGTAATTGCACTTTACCGATAAAGTATTTGCACTCTCCCGGTCCAGGGTTCGAATCCCAAAGGGAGAGCAATTACAATACTAGGAAAGTGCGGTTGATTTATACGTTAAGTGTAAGGTTCGTAGTTTTTATGTTAAATAAGGTTTGCACAGAAATCCAATTATTGTAATTTGTTATCGTATATATAATCACGTACTTTTTGATAATGCATTGTATACATATGCAATAATGTGTTATCGAGTTAATTAAAACATTTGTGCGATTTTGAATTCATATATATATGCATTGTTAAGGGGATCTATGGTACTAAGAGAGGATAAGCAATCTTATTAATGGTAATTATAATTTTGTTCCAAAAATGTGAAATTGTAAAGATCTGCAATGCACAAGAACTACGATTTCATGAACAACGATATGAATTACAAGTACAGACAATAGTTATTATCTTAAATTATTTGAACACTAAGATTAAACTACAAAATTCTAAAAATCCTAAATGCACAATGACTACGATTGCACGAACAACAACATGATTAACAACAAAAATGAAATGATGTTTTTATAATTTTGCATTATGTAGCACGAGATCTTATTTATTGCCCTTAACATAATTATGCATTTTGGATAATCAAAGCATCAAGCTTTTTTTATAAGGCCCTTAGACTTCTTGGATAATTAAAAATCAAGCCTTAACTTTTTGGATAATTCAAGCATCAAGTTTGTTTAAGACTCTTGCTGAAATTTAAGCTTAATATTTTAGACCCTTGGCAAAATTTAAACTTATTTAAAGCTCTTTAATCTTATTTAATATTACTCTTGCAAAGCACATTGATTGAGTTTAAATTAAGATTTTTAATCTAACTTTTTATACTCCTTCCATCCCACCTTCATAGTCTTTTATTCATTTTTGAGATGTCCCAATATATATAGTGCACTTTCTAAATCAAATTAGCATTAAATTTATTTTTAATAACCCTATTTAAATACAGCCAAACATAGAATAATAAATAAGAGCAAAATTGAATAATTACATCTAGTTTGTATTTTCCAAACAATATTAATTGTATTTTCTTAATATGTGTGAAAGTAAAGTGGACTGTGAAGGTGGGACGAAGGGAGTAATTTTTAATTTATTAATAAAGGGTTTATTTTAAGAAGCTACACATGTTTTATATTATCCTTGTCTTGCCCCTATTCAAAGTGTTTGCTAACCATTTCTCAAAAGATTATTCTATTCTATTATATTCAATTGTGTGAGGAAAATTCCAATATGCTATAAATATTGTTGTTAATAATTCCCCCCTTTAATTTCGTAAGAACACTAATTGCAAATTTGCAATGAATGGTCCTCCTCAAAATACTAACAAATTACAATTACATCAACCAACAAATGTTGCATCTCTATATACAGTTATGAGATTATAGAGAATATAAAACCAAGAAAACTGTGCAACATTTCAAGAGAAAAATCATTCTACATTTCTACCTTCATTTCATTTTCAAAAAGGAAAAAAAAAAAGAAAAAAGAAAAAAGAAAAAACTTGCTAGAATGGCGAAGACTGCGGCGGTGATGTTGGTGGCATTGTTTGTCATGAGCTCTCTTCATTCGTCGTCATCGGCAACAGCCCCTATCGACTATGGTGCTCTCAAAGGTAATTCTGATCCAGGATTAGCTGTGCAGAAAGACTACGTAAAGAGGCCATGCAAGGCCGAGGAACAGTGCCGTGGTGACACAGGCGGCAACCGGAAGCTTTTGAGTGAATCCGAGGCGCCAACGGCCTTGGAGGGAGCTGAGAAAGAAGTTGAGGATCTAAAGACAAAGATTATGAAAGTTTTCCATGGATGAATTTTGAGACTCTCTCGAAATTCTGCACTATTTCATGCAAAAAAAAAGAAAAAGAAAAAAAGACAATGTTCCGTTGATTCGTGACCTTGTAATTGATCATCTCGTGTAATATTATTGCACAATAGGATCAAATATGAATAAAGAAAATGGAACTTTCTTATTTTGTGAAATAAGATGATAGAGCGTAGCATACATGGTAATTGCTAAATATTTTAGAGTGGTTTGTTAAATTTGTGTTATTTTTAGCTTATTTCCTTTCTTAGTTTATTTTCAAGTAGTTTAATATTTTACAATGGTTTGTTATATTAGTTTGTTTAATTTGTGTTATTTTTATCTCATTTCCTGTCTTAGTTCATTTTCGATATTGGGTTTGAGTCAATCCTATAATTAAAATAATATTATGATCACTATTAATAATGAAAATTAGTTTATTTTTATACATGATGATACATAGTTTTAAAAAAACGTGTAACTCTTTGTATGCTTTCAATGTATCCATTGTTGAATCAAAGAAAAGAGAACATTTATTTATTACTAAACCCTGGTCGTAAGCTCATTAAGATTTTACTTGGGCCAAAAAACATACTGAGCGGACTGCCTGAAAAATTTGGCTCGAAGCCCCGGAACTCCCGTGCAAGTACCTTCAAGCTCAATACTTCAACAAGTTTAGCCCCTTATCGACAAATCTTGGAATTTGATTGTGACGACTATTATTGCCAACTACCACGTAGACATGTTGAGGTTATTGCAACGGCGTTACGACACGTTCTGCAACATCATTGTTGCAACATCTCTCACCTGGGCTCGATTAGGCTCGTGGAATGCAGAGTGCTAATTCTTCATGGAGAAATAAATGCCATAAATTATGGCAACTGCTGCTCCAATGGATGCAACTTTTTTCTTCCCTGTTGGTATATAAAGAAGTTGCTCCGTCTGAAATTAAATTCAAAAACATGGATTTACATCAAACGATATATTTGAAATTGGAATGATTAGAGAATTTAAAATAATTAACATCTTTACGTCTACAGGTTTTTTCCAGTTCTTCTGGATTCCTAGTAAGTGGTCCTCTCCCACAACAGCTACCACTGATTTATGCTTTTGTGCAACTTCCAATATCTTGGCCGACATATATCTGTAAACAACAAATATAGAATGAAAGTAATCAAACATGCAAATATTACAATGATATGAAGCCCAGGATTAAGAATTAGAATGAAATTTATAGTTGGATCAGAACACAAACAGGTCGCGCTCGTTGACAAAGGTTTCCTCATAAATATCATAACACAAAGTGGTTTGACCATATAAGAAGGCGTGCACTTGCCAAAGAGACGTCCTAGCACGATATCTCTGCAATGTAATCTACCAAAAAAGAAAAAACTTAGGAACTGGTTGTACAAATATGTAGAAAACTTCATATACATCCGACAAAAAAAAAATATATATATAATAATGTCGATAAACATGCAAAAGTAGTATGGCTATGAGCCTATGGCAATTGGCAACAGTAGAGTGAACAAATATATACCTCTGTGTTACTTTATGCTACTAGTAAACACAAGAAGAAAAGTAGCTCACATCTAGAGGTCGATCACCAAGTATAACCTTGGCGCCATATTTCTTGGCTTCTTCGTTTGCCGCGTAAAAATCTCTACCATCAGAAGGAACCTCACCAGGATACACTTTGGGAATAAACCACTTGTAAAGAATAAAAGTAGGTTGATAATTTTTCTTCCACATATCGATCATTTCTCTCATGGTCGGAACCTGCAAAAACAAGGCTGGCCTTTTCAATTAACCCAAATAAAGAGCTACGATTTATTTCATGACTAAATTCAATTAATTCTTCAAATATTGAAAACAAATACAAATACAAATATAGACCAACCTTATCTATTTCACGTGTAAGAGCATTTGTGCGATCAGAGCACAATTCCAGGAAAAAAAACCTGAAAGCATATAATTGCTATATTAATCAGATCATAATCATAATTATAATCATAATAATAGCCAATGTGGCTTCTAATTTCAAAGGAAAAACACCTCTGGTTTCAAGAATTTCGCCACGGCCTTAACTTCTGCCGAAGATTTCTGAAATTGAAGAACAATTATCTTAAGCTATTGCGATTCACTAAAAATTCTTATCTCGACAATGCTATTGGAAAAAAAAAAATGAGCTGCTTCAAATTGACACAATTATAAAACAAAATAAATAACATTAAATTACCGGACAACTGTGATCGGCTCCGACCAAATAAACATTGCATACGCCAGTATCCGCAGATGATTGGCACGTGAGCATCACCACATGACTCGAGAGCTTCTTCAGCTTATTCTCCTTTTTCCTCTCACATTTGCGGCGGTCAGCAATCTGACTGATTCCGGCGAGACAGCGGTGAGAGGAGTGCCTGATTTTCGCATAGGGGGCGGCGCCGGTGAGGAGAGTGACCGAATTGAATCCGTACATCTTTCCGCTACTGCCGATTTTGGGCAAAATTTTGGAATGAGATGTGATGTGAGAGCCTTCTCATTCGAAACGAGCCCTTCCCTATTTATAATAAAATATATTATTAGACTTCTTCAAAAACATATATATTTTGACTTATTCAATTCAATTTGTTGTGATTGCTTTGATCTGAATCTAAATTTTCTGCATATGTTAACTAACTGGTACGCATTCTGCGTGAGTGTGTGAGTGAACTGTGTGTCGTTATGGACCACACCCTCTTAATTAAATTACAAATTCGCCCATCCGTGCGATGCACGGCGAGCATCAAAACTAAACGACATGTTTAAATAAATAAATAAATATCAATATTAAAGAGAATGAAAACAGAATGATTTTTAAATGGGTTTTGATTAATTAATTATTACAAAGAATGATTTGTATAATGATATTAATATTATTATTATGTGCATATATTTATTATTAAATTTAAAACCCAGCGTGATGAATCAAAAAATGTCTAGCACTTTCACTATGACATAAGATTAGATTTATGAGACCTATTACCAAATAGATTTCTTGTAGGCTTTGTGAATCAGGAGGATTAACACTACTATTCCGAGACAGGTTTATGAGTAAACTATGGGCTTTGCCTAACCAGGTGGACTTATTTTTCAAAATGTATGATTGAGCTATTAAACTCTAAATATTTCATAAAATGCAAATTGTCTATCCAATAAAATATTTTGTGCACTCTACTATGTGTAAGGCTTGCATAAGTTTATCGATCGAGGTTCTCTTATGATCTAACACGTTGTTTGAAAATTCTGTTGATCGAGGTTCTCTTATCGATCGAGTTTATACTTTGCCCCATTCTTAATCACTGAGCTAGCATGATATCAACTAATTGTACTCGGGCCCTTTAGAAAGATACGAAGTGATATTTGATGAGTTATTTCTAGAAAAAACAATTGACCTAACGATTTTTTTTTTCTTTGAGAATATTGACCTAATGATTTGAATTGCAAGAAAGTTTGTCTATTTAATAGCCAAAAATTATTATGATATTTGATGAGTTATTTCCATAAAAAACAATTGACCTAACGATTTTTTTTTTCCTTTGAGAATATTGACCTAATGATTTGAGTTGCAAGAAAGTTTGTCTATTTAATAGCCGAAAATTATTATTCGTGTGATATGAATTACAAGAAATGGAAGGTTTGTGTATTCAATTGCAAAATTTTAAAGATAAATTAAATGTAAATTAACAAAGTGTAACAAATTAAGTTGATAAGTTTATTTACAATAATCTGTCTGTTACTAATATTTTGTGACCACACATATATACATACCTTAAACTTTCGTTAAAAGTCGTTTGCTCATTTTTCACCGGGTGTAGTGGAGAAATGCAAAGGCATATGAATGCATCGGCTAATGGTGCATTATTGGAGAAGAACCATGAAAATGATACACACATCATCGAAATTTAGCCGTCAATAGCTATCGATTCCCGATGGATAGGATAATTTTGAAGAAAGTGATAGCTACAACAAGCTCGGATCCAATATAGCCCTCTTGACGGCTCAATTGACCTCTTTCATAGAAAAATTGATGCTATGTCCACATCAAAGCCGGAGCCTATGGTGGAGGAATGAACTAACATTAAGGATGTAAACTACATCAACAACAACCGAGGCTTCGGGAACTTTCATCGTCAACACCAAGGAGGCCATCAAGGGCAAAATCAATATAACCAAGGACTCCAAGCAAATCCCCACTCAAATCTTTCTTATGGCAATCCCAACAACTTCTTGCAACCACCACCCGGATTTAAGATATCTTAATGAAGTTCATGACAGCCACTCAAGTCCACATGACGAAAACCGATGAAATGGATATTAGCTTGAGGGGCAAACCAGTAAAATAATATTATATTATATATTTATGTTAATATGTGGCTTGTATGTGACTCGAACTAGACACAATAGGTTGATCCAATAACAACATGAACCGAATAAGATTTGATATTAACCAATTTAATCAGTATGTGTTCGTGTCGGATTTACCATATATTGTGTTAAAAAATGTCTGCCTTAGCAACTTGTAGCAACATCTTTCACATGTCAATCGAGCTCTCTGAGAAAAGTTAGTCTATTCCCAATCGTCGCATCCCTTGTAGG
Organism: Salvia miltiorrhiza; assembly: GCF_028751815.1. NCBI lineage: Eukaryota > Viridiplantae > Streptophyta > Magnoliopsida > Lamiales > Lamiaceae > Salvia > Salvia miltiorrhiza. The sequence goes on from NW_026651523.1 coordinate 245,263, forward strand.
ATGGCAATGGATCCTGGGCCCGGTCCATATCCACGGATCTAGATCCTTTTTCTAAGCTCCGGACCTTGTAAAAAAAGGTTCTTGGACCGAATCTGAATTAATTCTATGATTTGCGTATCTGGAGCTGGAGCTAAAGTTATGAGACACAACTCTAGCTCGTGGATCCAGTTATACATAAAAAATATAATTTTATTTTATTTTTATCGAACTCTAGCCTAAAGTTCTATTCGTAATCTATACATTATTAAAATACGATTTTATTGCAAAACAAAAAACCTAAAAAAACCCAAGAAAGCACATGACGCAATCAAATGGCCGAGCCTCGTTAAAACCTTGTTACAGAAAACCCCAAGGGAAAAACCGTAACAAGGAAAAAGAGTACTCGTCTAGAAAGGAAAAAAGAAAAAGCAAAAGAAAATGCAGCAACGAGGGTGGGAATGCATCAGGAACTCCGGCCTAACCATCGCCCCCATGTAAACCCGGACACCTCAAAGCTGCCAGGTAACGGAAACAACATCAAACGAAAATCAAAAGCAAAAGTTGAAAAAGACAAAGAAGCTGCAAACAACTCCCACTCCACTCTCCAAGCCGAGCCACAAGCGCAGCAGACGCACACCACCAACTGCTCGTAGAAATGTCGTCGACAAAAGAAGAGCGAAACCCGCCCCCAAAAGAAGGCATTGAAGCCAGACTCCAGCCCAACAATGACAGTACAGCTGGAGCCAAGGAAGCTCGACGCCGGCAGAAGAGAAAAAAGCCCACTCCACTCACCAAACCGAGCCACAAACGCCGCACACCAACTGTTCGTAGAAATGTCGTCGACAACGAAGAGCCAATCCCACCCCCAAACGAAGGCATTGAAGCCAGACTCCAGCCCAACAATGACAGTACAGCTGGAGCCAAAGAATCTCGACGCTGGCCGAAGAGAACGTAGCAGCAAACCTCCTCCACTCCACTCTCCAAACCGATCCACAAACGCAGCACACCAACTGTTCGTAGAAATGTCGTCGATAACGAAGAGCAAAACCCACCCCCAAACGAAGGCATTGAAGACAGACTCCAGCCCAACAATGACAGTAACCAAAGAAACTCGACGCTGGCAGAAGAGAAAGGAGCAGCAAACAACCCCCATTCCACTCACCAAACCGAGCCAGAGAAGCAGCACACCAAATGTTCGTAGTAATGTCGTCGACAAAGAAGAGCAAAACCCACCCCCAAACGAAGGCATTGAAGCCAGACTCCAGCCCAACAATGACAGTACAGCTGGAACCAAAGAAACAAAAAACAAACAGCTGCCAGCCGCAAAAGCTACAATTTTTGACGAACATGACTATGAACCAAAAGATCTCTAATCACCGCATCCCTAATGATATCAATTGTGTGCGTCCACCAACCTTGAGGTGTGTGCGGACTAGCCATGATGTCGGCAGGAGAGTTTCCTTCACGATATATATGAGAAATGCGAAACTCCATATTCTCCAGCAAGATAAGAGCCCGGTTCCAAATGGCAGCAAATCGCCAAGGAACGCGGCGCGATTTAGTAGATAAAATATGAACGACATAAGAGGAATCCGCCTCGAACCAGATTTTATACATATATTTATATAATTATATGGAAGATAATATTTTACATTTATCCTAATTTAAATTTAAGTTGTTGTTGTTATTATTATTATTATTATTATTATTATTATTATTATTATTATTATTATTATTATTATTATTATTATTATTATTATTATTTTTCAATATGTTATTACAACTTGATTATTATATTTTTACTTATTTTGAATTTTTATAGTAATATTTTATCTATAGATAATGATTTAATTATTTATTTTTGAATAATTGTTGAAACTTTAGATGATAATTATGATTTTATTTTTAGTTAGTTTAAAATTTATAAATGTTTTAAAAAAGAGAACAAAATATGGATCTGGGTCTGGACCCGAGATCTTGTGGATCTTATATATCTGAATTGAATCTTGTGTTTTGGGATTCAATGGATATAGACCAGATCCGAACCTAAATAAAATAATTCGGTTCTGAATCTGGACCAAGCAGGATCCGATCAAGATCCAGCCCGTTGTCATCCCTACCCCTCGTGTATGAATTTACAACTCAAGTCGATACTCTCGGACTTTGATCAAATTAGCCTCAAATTTGACAATTAATTTAATTTCAACCAATTTGTGAATTAAATCAAAATTAATTCCATTGTCAGGGCTAAACCAGCTCACTAATACAAATTCGCTCACCCTTCACTATTGCCTAACAACATTAAGTACACGAATTACATCAATACGCGTTCTGAAATTACATCATTGTTGCAACATCTCTCACCTGGGCTCGATTAGGCTTATGGAATACAGAATGCTAATTCTTCATGTAGAGATAAATGCCATAAATTATGGCAACTCCTGCTCCAATGGATGCAACTTTTTTCTTCCCTGATGGTACGTAAATAAGTTGCTCCGTCTGAAATTAAATTCAAGAACATGAAGTTACATCAAGACGATATATTTGAAATTACACGTGCAATGATCAGAGAATTTGAAATAACATCTTTACGTCAACAGATTTTTTCCAGTTCTTCTGGATTCCTAGTAAGTGGTCCCTTCCCACAACAGCTACCACTGATTTATGCTTGCGCGCAACTTCTAGTATCTTGGCCGACATATATCTGTAAATAACAAATATAGAATGAAAGCACTCAAACATGCAAATATTACAATGATATGAAGCCCGGGATTAAGAATTAGAATGAAATTCATAGTTGGATCAGAACACAAACAGGTCGCGCTCGTGGAAAAAGGTTTCCTTATAAATATTATGACACCAAGTGGTTCCATTACGTATCTTGGCGTGCGCTTGCCAAAGAGACGTCCTAGCACGATATCTCTGCAATGTAATCTACCAAAAAAGAAAAACTTAGGAAATGGTTGTAGTAAGCTAGCTCAAGAATATACTTGTACTAACATTTAGAAAACTTTAGATATATCCGACAAAACAAACTTCAAAAATAATAACATTAATAAACATGCATTAGTATGGCTATGTAAACACAAGGAGAAAGGTAGCTTACATCATTAGGTCGATCACCAAGTATAACCTTGGCGCCGTATTTCTTGGCTTCTTCATTTGCCGCGCGCATATCTCCACCTTCAAATGGAACCTCCCAAGAATACCACTTGCGAATAAACCACTTGTAAAGAATCCAAGTAGGTTGATAATTTTTCTTCCACATATCGACCATTTCTCTCATGGTCAGAGCCTGCAAAACAAGGCCGGCCAACCTTGACCTTTTCAATTAATTCTTCAAGAATCTAAATAAGAGCTACAATTTCATGACTAATGACATGTACTAAATTCAGTTAATTCTACAAATATTGAAAACAAATACAAATACAAATACAAATACGGACCAACCTTTGGTATTTCACGTGTAAGAATTTCTGTGCGAGTAGAGCACAATTCCAGGAAAAAAACCTGAAAGCATAAAATTTCCATATTAATTAGAGAGAGAAAAAAGGATAATAATAGCAGTAGCCACTGTTGCTTCTAATTTCAAAGGAAAAAACACCTCTGGTTTCAAGAATTTCCCCACGGCCTTAACTTCTGCCCAAGATTTCTGAAATTGAAGAACAATTATCATAAGCTATTGCGATTCACTAAAATTTCTTATCTCAACAATGCAAGAAGACACACAATTGGAAAAAAATGAGATGCTTCAAATTGACACAAATATAAAACAAAATAAATAACATTAAATTACCGGACAAGTGTGATTGGTTCCGACCAAATAAACATTGCATACGCCAGTATCCGCAGATGACTGGCACGTGAGCATCACCACATTACTCGAGAGCTTCTTCAGCTTATTCTCCATTTTCCTCTCACATTTGCGGCTGTCAACAATCTGACTGATTCCAGCGAGACAGCGGCGAGAGGAGTGCCTGATTTTCGCATAGGTGCGGCGCCGGTGAGGAGAGTGGCCGAATTGAATCCGTACATCTTTCCGCTACTGCCGATTTTGGGTGAAATTTTGGAATGAGATGTGATGTGAGAGCCTTCTCATTCGAAACGAGCCCTTCCCTATTTATAATAAAATATATGATTAGACTTCTTCAAAAACATATATATTTTGACTTATTCAATTCAATTTGTTGTGATTGCGTTGATCTATATCTAATTTTCAGCATATTTTAACTAATCAGTACATATTCTGCGTGAGTGTGAGTGAACTGTGTGTGTGGAGGAAGAAGAAGGGGGAGGGTTTTGTGTAGGGCTTAGGCCTTGGGTTGCTACATTTAGTCGTTTGGTTCAAATAGAGGAGTGGAATGGTAACAATAACTATTACTTTTATTAAGTGTTTGGTTTAACAATGAAAATGAGTCATTAGTAAGGGATTCCCTTTCTTTTGTTTCACCTCTATTTTGAGCGGTAACAAATTGGGTGATTGTGTTACCCTCAAGTAAGGGTAATGGTTAACTCATTACTCAAACCAAACAACAAGCAATAGATTCAATTAATTGAATCCCTTTCCAACCTCTAAAAACACTCAACCAAACGTGGGCTTAATTCAGTATGGGCCACACCCTCTCTCTTAAGGCCCAGTTTGGTAGGGTTGGTTACGCTAGTTTGGGAATTAGTCTAGCATGTACTCGGTGTTTGGGGGGTTTGGCAAATTACCAATGCGGCCCGTATGAAAATGATGGCCCACTTCAATTCAGCTGTTTCGTCTCGTTTACTAAACCCGCGCAAGTTGCCTGTTTACATGAATCTAGTGCTTAGTTGCTTGTGGACAAAAATTCAAATTTCATTTTTCATCCTCCCAAAATTGAATTAAAAAAATCTGGGAACAACAAGTCACCCATTTTCATCTTCTTCGTCTTGCAGAGGGGCTCCGCTGAACTAGTACAAAATTCATATGAATTTGGCTATCCATATTTCTAAATTTCATTATTTCTTCTCTGAAATTCAACTTCGATGATGGATCTGTTAGGTCCGGAGGGTCTCGAATAGGTGTATGGGGGAGGGGGGGAATACACCTATGGGCTATTTTTCTTTTCCTCAAAGTGAGGGATCTCCAGATAGAGATCTAAACGAAACTTTACACGCAAACTGTGACACCTATTGACTGAAAGAAGTTTTGACCAAATAGGGTTGACGACTGATACTGAAGACTCTTCAGTAAGGAGTTATCAGTTAAGTTACTGGAACTTAACTGATGCACTTAAAGGCTTCAGTCGAGTTTGCAAAAATAGAAATGATAACACTCTGCCTGACTATCAGAAGATAGATCAGTCAGACTGATATCATACGCAGCGGAAAAAAACTTAGTTTCGCAATAGCCTCGGTTGAGCACGTTGTTAGTCTTAGGTTTCTCTTTGTAGTTTTTCAGTATTCAGTTTATCAATTGAAACAACACAAGTAGGAATGTAAAACTGAAAGCTGTAAATAACACATAGACTTTTACGTGGTTCGAAAAAACCCTTTCCTACATCCACAGTCAGTTGATCAGACCAACAATCCACTCCGCAAGTGCTTAACAGGTGCACTGCAAACCAAACCGTGTGCTTGCCGGGTGCACACAACCGTACCACTGAAGAAACCGCTTCTTCAGTACCCACACTTCACTCGTGTCGGATTTCTCTTGCTTAGCACAACCCGCGCTAAGACTCTCAGAGTCAGAGTACCTTCCTGAACTCCGAATCACTCAAACACTCTACTCTTTCTGAAAGGAGGTTTGAACGGGTGCCAACTATACTGCAAAGAACAAGTTCTTTGGAGCAAGTTTGACCTTGGCTTCTGGGTAAATAGAGGTTTGCCTAAGGTCTAAGAGAATGTATGTAATCAGCAGTGACTGATTTTGGCTTTAGAATTCTCTTCTTCGATTCAAACTTTGGGGAGGTTAAGCTTTAGGCTGAGTAGCGATTTTGGCAGAGCTTCAGCTTATGTCGTTGAATCGGTGAAGATTGAAGTGATCCTCAAGCGCTATTTAAAGGAGAGCTCTTGAATAGATCCGTTGGCGGAGAACGTCTTCAAGATTTCTTCCGTTGGAGAGCATTTCGAATTTGGGCCGAGGCTTCAATCTTCGAGGTTCCTTGTTTGGTGGAAACGGCTCTTTTAAAGGATAGGAGATGTGACGTATCTGATAAAGTAGCCACCAAATAGGAATGACCTCTGCAGAGATAAGGAGATCCTGAGATCTCTGTATTTAATGCGGCTGTACTTTTGTGAGTACGTGGCTTTCTTTGAACGTTGGAAGTTCAGTCCGAGGAAGAATGTTTAACTGATACTTGACTTTAGTATCAGTCCGCTGAGTCCACGTGGCACGCATTAAGTAATCAGTTTCTGAACTGATTCTTCGACTGATACTTTAGTTGGTATCTTCAATCTTCAGTCCTTCGTCCTTCAGTCTTCAGTCTTCAGAACCGCAAGCTAAACTAGAAACGAACTATAACACTTGAGTTCAAAACTGTTCTAGTCTATTACAATTAAGACCTATGCATTTAGGTATCATCAAAACAAGGATTAGGATATTCCACAAGGTTCCCAATAATTTCCCCATTTTTGATGATGCCAAAACCATACAGCAGTTCTAGATAAACAAAAAGACTGAACTCACAGCACAAGTTCTAAAACTGGGGTGAATACAATTCCCCCTTAACAATAGAACCTAAAGACTTGTACTTAGAGTCAAGAACGAAACAGTTCTAAAACAAAACAAAGAGAAGACATAAAAACATAATCAGAGCCTGGACAAAGAGTCATTGTCTTCAGGTTGAGATAAAAAAGAAGTTCTTTTCATTAAAGTAAGACTGATAAGCCATCAGTCGAGGTACAGAGCAAGACTTACATTGGAGTAAAAAGAAAAACAAAAATAACATGGAAAACCCATGGACTCCAGCAGTCTGCTTGGCTGCGCCTTGAACTTCTTGATCTTCATCTTCTGTCTTCGTGTCTTCATGTTCCTAAGCTTGTTCCACTCTCACTTGTTTTCCGTTGAGTTGAGGTCTTTACTGGAGCGTCATCCTTACAACTTCTGGTGATTCTTTTGTTGTCCCATCTTCAGTCAAGAAAGAAGATACAGGAGCAACCTTAGGGAAGGTTTCTCTCTGACTTCTGACTTTCCCCCTTTTTGGCAACATCAAAAAGAGAGCTGATGATGGAGGCATTGATCGTATGGGACTTCAACTCCGACTCTCAAGCATTTGTGGGAAGACTTGAGAAGAGGATGAGATCCCGAGATGCAGAAGGAAGAAGACGACAGTGGAGAGGTAGAGAGATGAGAAGGGAGACGGAGAAGTGATGGAGACAGAGAGATGGAGAAGAGCAAAGTGTAGGAAAGGAAAGTATGCATAGCATCTTAGAGATAATCATGAGATGCAGCTATACATACGATCCGGAGGGCGAGGAGACAGACGAGGAAAGATGGGAAAGAGGAGTGCGAGAAGTGGGGAGGAGAAACGAATAAAATGTATGGCGAGGCTTTGATGAAAGAATTAGATCAAAACGCGTCTCGTCATACATGGAGAAAAGAGAAGGTGAGGATGAAAAATTGAATCAGTGATAGTCGCGAGGACTAGCACTGTCGATGTTGCGCCGGTTGACAACGAGCTCTTGCTCATTGTTGTTGCACCACATGGAAGCTTCACCAAAAGGTGAGAAGCTCGCCTGAGAAATAGGTGAAGTCCGTGTTCTTGAGACAGGTACTTCAAGCCATATGGTCCGGGCATGAGGATGGAAGACACTCGCTTCGCTGGATACAAGTGAGGGTAGAGCAAACTTTGACGTCGGAGAGACGTTGAGATCCAGTGGAAGGGTCCGGTGAAGACCAGGTATGTGAGCGTCATTCTCCCACTCCATGACTTTGCAGTCATTGATTTCTCATTTTATCGGAACAAATTTTCTCAGCAACTTTGGAAGGATTGGAAATTTTTCTTACAGTGAAGGCTGTGGAGAGTTGTTAGTTGATGCAGAAAAATAGTGAAGACAACATGGTATAAATAGACAAAATTTTACCAAGTAAGAAGATGAAAAGTTTTTCGAAAACTGTGCCTAAAATATTTTTGAAGAAAAATTCACGTCCGCCATCACTGCAGGGGACTGAAGCTTCAAAAAGGTGAGAGGTATCATTGCATTATGTCATGTCAATGAGGTTCTCAAGAAATTTGATCACAGAGGCAACAGGTTGGAAAGATTTTTAGAGAAGATCTGGACAAGTTCAATAAAAATAGAATTTTCCTTTTTTTAAAAAAAAATACTTGTCCTTCTCGGATATTCCATTTTCCAACAATCAGTTAAAGGTTTTGAAAGAAACTGATCAGTTAGAGAAATATTTTGAATTAAAACACAAAGCTCTTAACTGATATAACTGATTTTAAATAGTAAGTTTGAAAAATACTTACTGATTGACTGATCATCGTAGTAAGTCGATACCACTTGATCCTGGTTGATTCATCAGGATGACTTCTCTTCAAATGAGCGCTTGTCTTGATTGCTTTCCACGTCAGCGGTCGTAGAACAGTAATTGGTTGACCACCAGTCAGCATGACTGTTTGAGAAAATCTTCAAACACAGCATCACTCTTCAGGGTTGATGAGGTCGATCTTTCCACACAGATCGTTGAACCTTTCTTTTGGAAGAGCTTTGGTCAGCAAGTCCGTTCTCTGAACAGCAGTTGGAATCCATTCAACAGAGATATTCTTCTTTTCGACGTGATCACGGATGAAGTGATGTCGAATAGCAATATGCTTGACTCTGGTGTGATGAACTGGATTATGGGAGATTGCAATAGCACTGGAGCTGTCGCTATAGATTGGGACTTCCTTTTCATCTATCCCATAGTCCTTCAACTGTTGGACTAACCATAGGAGTTGTGAGCAGCAGCTTCCGGCAGCAACATATTCAGCTTCAGTTGTGGAGGTGGCGACTAAAGTCTGCTTCTTTGAAAACCAAGAGATGAGCTTGTTGCCTAGGAATTGACAGGTTCCGGAGGTTGATTTGCGATCAATTTTACATCCAGCGAAATCTGAGTCTGAATATCCGGTGAGCTTGAAGTCGTCGTCTGCTGGGTACCACAATCCTATATTGGGTGTACCTTTAAGATATCGTAGTATTCGCTTGGCTGCATCCAAATGAGCTTCCTTTGGATCTGACTGATATCTTGCACATACCCTGACTGCAAATGCGATGTCTGGTCTGCTCGCAGTCAAATACAGCAAAGATGCAATGATTTCTCTGTACTTCGTCGAAGAAACAGATTTTCCTTCTGAACCTAGATCAACTTTCCAGTTTGTGTTCATTGGGATCTTGACTGATTTCATGTGCTGAATACTGAACTTGGCTATCAGTTCCTTGGCATACTTGGACTGACTGATCAGTATTCCTTCGCTGGTCTGCTTGACTTGCAATCCGAGAAAGAAATTCATTTCTCCCATCATGGACATTTGGAACTTGTTGGTCATGATGTTAGCAAACTTTTTGCACATGCGTTCGGATTTGGATCTGAAAATTATGTCATCGACATAAATCTGAACAAGCAAGAGATCTTCTCATTCTTTGAAAGTGAACAACGTTCTGTCCATATATCCTTTCTTGAAACCTTGTTCAACAAGATACTCCGAAAGAGTATCATACCATGCTCTTGGAGCTTGCTTCAAGCCATAGAGCGCTTTCTTCAGCTTGTACATCTTTTCTGGTCCAGCAACCTCAAAGCCTGGAGGTTATTCCACGTAGACTTCATCGGTGAGCACTCCATTGAGAAATGCACACTTCACATCCATTTGGTGTACCTTGAAACCTTTGTGAGCTGCGAAGGCTAAGAAGAGTCTGACTGCTTCCAATCTGGCAACTAGAGCGAACGTTTCGTCGTAGTCGATTCTTTCTTCTTGACTGTAACCTTTTGCTACAAGCCTTGCTTTGTTTCTCACAACATTTCCTTCTTCGTCTTTCTTGTTTTTGAAAATCCATTTCAAACCAATCACCTTTGCATCGTCTGGTCGATCCACAAGCTCCCAAACTGAATTCCGGTTGAATTCATTGAGTTCTTCTTGCTTTGCGATGACCCATTGAGTGGACTTCAGAGCTTCTTCAACATCCTTGGACTCTGTAGATGATAAGAAACAGCTGAAATTCTTATCTTCGTTGATGCAGTTCTGATTGATATCAAAGACGAGGTTGCACATTGATCTTCGAGTCTTGACACCGTCTGATGGTTCTCCAATGATGTTCTCCTTTGAATGGAGTTCAAACCATCTTCGATACTTCTTGATCTCTTCTGGTGATGGTGGGGCTTCTTCAGTCAGAATGGTTCTGAAGTGTTGAGCACCTTCTGGAGCAGGGGAAAGTTGAGCTGGAGCTGCTTCGGCACGTTCAACTCGATCTTCAGCAACTGGAGTTCCCCATTGACTGATGCCATCTGCATTGGCTCCAGTCTGAACTTCAGACCTTTGGCTGATCTTTTGATACTGAAGCTTCTCAGTATCTTCATCTTTTCCTGGTCCCCACACCAAGACAGTAGAAGGCTCGGTGTTGTGGATTTCAGCTTTGGAAACTTCAGTGTTCTCAACACATCTCTCAGTTTCCTGTTTCCTGAAATCATCTGTAGACTCATCAAAGACAACATGTGGTATTTCTTCAACACAAAGAGTTTGAGAATTAAACATTCGATAGGCTTTGCTGGATCGTTATGTTCCAGAGTATCCAAGAAAGACTCCTGGATCAGCCTTGCTATCAAATGTGTTTAACCTCTTCTTTTTATTGTTGTGGATGAAACACCTAGAACCGAAAGCATGAAAATAAGCAATTGAAGGCTTCATGTTCTTCCATAACTCGTATGGAGTTTTTCCATGTCTTTGAGTGAGGAATGAGCGATTATGCGTGTAGCATGCGTTGTTGACTGCTTCGGCCCAAAACTTCAAGGGGAGTTTTGATTCGGCTAGCATCGTCCTTGCTGCTTCCTTCAAAGACCTGTTTCTTCTTTCTGCAACTCCGTTCTGTTGAGGAGTTCTTGTTGCAGAAGTTTGATGACTGATTCCTTGTTTATCACAATACTCACGAATGACAGTATTGAGGAACTCAGTTCCATGATCTGATCTGATGCTGATGATGTTGACTTCTTTTTCCACGCTCAGTCTTCTCAGCAGCTTTGGCAGTTCCTCCAGTGTCTCTTTCTTCGTGAAGAGAAAGATAACCCAAGTATATCGTGAATAATCATCTACAATAACTAAGGTGTACTTCCTACCGTTGTAGCTTCTTGGAGAGATTGGGCCAAACAGATCCATGTGAAGTAGTTGAAGAATTCTTCCAGAGGAGTGTCCTGTCTTTGACTTGAATGAAATTCGCGTCTGCTTTCCTCTTTGACATGCTTCACATTCTTGCTTCTTCTGGAACACAATAGAAGGCAGACCTTCTACTAGTTGATGTTTAGCAAGCTCGTTGATCGTCTTGAAATTGAGATGGTTGAGTCTCCTGTGCCACAGCCAGTTGAGCTCCGAGCTGCTTTTGCTGATGAGGCACGTTTCTGGTGGGCTGTCTTCCCATGAAACGACGTAGAGACTCCATTGTCTGAAACTGAATTCATCCTTTTTGATCTTCACTGTGAAACCGCTGTCACAAAATTGACTCACAGACAACAGATTATGTTTAAGACCAGAAATAAAGCTAGCATTACTGATACTGGCGTTAACCATGTTGAGCACACCATAGCCTTTTGTTTCTCCGATTGAGTTGTCTCCGAATGTAACTTTGGATCCAGCTTTCTCAACATATTGAGATAGATATTCTTTGTAGCCCGTCATGTGCTTCGAGCAGCCGCTATCCAGATACCATGTTCTGATTGAAGCTTTAACTTATTCTTTCTTTTTATGTTTCCTGATTTTGACCTGCAAGGAAGAGTTACTTCAGGTACCCAATCAAGATTTGGGTCCTTCAATGTTAGCTCGAGTTCCCTTTGGAACCCATATCTGCTTCAGATTGAGTCAGTTCAGGGCATTCATTTCGAAAGTGCCCTTTCTTTCTACATCCAAAGCATTCCATGTCTTTGATGTCGTAAGCGGCTGACTTTCTTTCTCCGCTTCAATCAGTGGAATGTCTGGAGTTGCTTTCTCTTTCCTTTCCTTTGTAGTGCTGCTTGTGGAACTTTCTGTACTTACGGAATTTGGACTCCATCTTGTTGAATCTTTCAGTCAACAAAGCATATTGACTGAAGAAGTCCTCAGGGTTGAGTTCCGCTGGTTCCTTGATTTGTTTCTTGCCTTCTCTCACTGAAGCTTTCAGTGCTGCTCCTCTTGAGGTTGATGGACCATCTTCGTCTGATCCTCCAGCCTTCTTGATTCCAAGATTTCTCTGAAGATCGAACTCATTTGCCATGAGATCAGAGAAAAGCTTGTTTGTCGGGAGCTGACTGAATCCAGGCTTATGCTGATGAGCGACTGAGTAGATCTGCCATTCTCCTCGTGGCAATGCTCGAAGAATCTTCAAGTTGATTTCTCGTTGAGTGTATTTGTCTTTAGAAATGGATTGAACTTCATTCAGGATTTGATTGAATCTGAGTTCCATTTCTTCGACAGATTCATTCTTGAGCATGAGGAAGGAGTCGAACTTTTGGCAAGCTATGAATAGCTTATTCTCCTTGATTTCCTCGGAACTACGCACATTCTTTCAAGAATGTCCCACATCTCCTTTGCAGTTCCGCACTTGATGATCTTCATGACATGCTTGTCGGGAACGGTGCTGGAGATGATGCTTTTGGCGAGGTTGTCTAGCTCATCTTGCTTCCTTTCTTCGGTGGAGAAGTCTGCCTTTTGCTTGGGCTGGACCTCATCGTAAGGTTCCTGACGTGGATCAACAGGAACCCTTTTGACGGTTTCGGTGATGGTGATTGGTCCGTTGGTGATAACTTCCCACATTCGGCAATGTTGGGCGGTGAGGAAGCTTTCAAGCTGAAACTTCCATATGTCGTATTTTTCAATACTAAACATAGGTAGAGAAGATAATCTGCTGTGGTTAGTCTCCATCAAAAAGAGAGAACAAATAACAACAGATAGAGCAAATAGCAAGCACAAACATAAAGAGAAAACTTTTTCGAGACCTTTTAGAAATAGGATCTAGTTCAATTAGAACCTAATCAGATACAGAGTGTTCTTGCGAACAACCTGCTCTGATACCAATTGTTAGGTTCGGAGGGTCTCGAATAGGTGTATGGGGGGGAATACACCTATAGGCTATTTTTCTTTTCCTCAAAATGAGGGATCTCCAGATAGAGCTCAAAACAAAACTTTACACGCAAACTGTGACACCTGTTGACTGAAAGGAGTTTTGACCAAACAGGGTTGACGACTGATACTGAAGACTTTTCAGTAAGAAGTTATCAGTTAAGTTACTGGAACTTAACTGATGCACGTAAGGGCTTCAGTCGAGTTTGCAAAAACAGAGATGATAACATTCTGCCTGACTATCAGAAGATAGATCAGTCAGACTGATATCATACGCAGCGGAAAAAAACTTAGTTTCGCAATAGCCTCGGTTGAGCACGTTGTTGGTCTTAGGTTTCTTTTTACAGTTATTCAGTATTCAGTTTATCAATTGAAACAACACAAGTAGGAATGTAAAACTGAAAGCTGTAAATAATAGAGACTTTTACGTGGTTCGGAAAAACCCTTTCCTACATCCACGGTCGGTTGATCAGACCAACAATCCACTCTGCAAGTGCTTAACAGGTGCACTGCAAACCAAACCGTGTGCTTGCCGGGTGCACACAACCGTACCACTGAAGGAACCGCTTCTTCAGTACCCACACTTCACTCGTGCCGGATTTCTCTTGCTTAGCACAACCCGCGCTAAGACTATCAGAGTCAGAGTACCTTCCTGAACTCCGAATCACTCAAAAACTCTACTATTTCTTTCTGAAAGGAGGTTTGAACGGGTGCCAACTATACTGCAAAGAACAAGTTCTTTAGAGCAAGTTTGACCTTGGCTTCTGGGTAAACAGAGGTTTGCCTAAGGTCTAAGAGAATGTATGTAATCAGCAGTGACTGATTTTGGCTTTGGAATTCTCTTCTTCGATTCAAGCTTTGGGGAGGTTAAGCTTTAGGCTGAGTAGCGATTTTGGCAGAGCTTCAGCTTATGTCGTTGAATCGGTAAAGATTGAAGTGATCCTCGAGCGCTATTTAAAGGAGAGCTCTTGAATAGATCCGTTGGCGGAGAATGTCTTCAAGATTTCTTCCGTTGGAGAGCATTTCGAATTTGGGCTGAGGCTTCAATCTTCGAGGTTCCTTGTTTGGTGGAAACGACTCTCTTGAAGGACATGAGATGTGACGTCTCTGATAAAGTAGCCACCAAATAGGAATGACCTCTGCAGAGATAAGGAGATCCTGAGATCTCTGCATTTAATGCGGCTGTACTTTTGTGAGTATGTGGCTTCCTTTGAACGTTGGAAGTTCAGTCCGAGGAAGAATGTTTAACAGATACTTGACTTTAGTATCAGTCCGCTGAGTCCACGCGGCACGCATTAAGTAATCAGTTTCCGAACTGATTCTTCAACTGATACTTCAGTTGGTATCTTCAGTCTTCAGTCTTCAGACCTTCGTCCTTCAGTCTTCAGTCTTCAGAACCGCAAGCTAAACTAGAAACGAACTCTAACACTTGAGTTCAAAACTATTCTAGTATATTACAATTAAGACCTATGCATTTTGGTATCATCAAAACAAGGATTAGGATATTCTACAAGGTTCCCAACAGGATGTAATTATCCTCTTCTCCGATTATATTTTGCTGATGAATGGGTATCGTTTCTTGCGGAAAAAATGATACTTTTTTTTGGAGATGAGCAGTGACTATACCGGTGAAAATGAATTTTATTTTTCTCTCAAAATGATTTCACGAATTTGATTTTTTACGTTGTTATCACTTAACGAGCATTCTGAAATTTTTTCCTGGAGTTGGGGTTTAGGGGCATTCTGAATTTTTTTATCTGGATTTGGGGTTACTCATTGTTTGCGCCTCATTATTTGAGTTATACCAATCGATTTCGTATATTCTTGCTGTTATTCATACTATACCTTGCTGGTTCTGTTGAGGAAATATATGGGTTGCGATTGAGTGTTTCTATGTTTTATGAGGTACAAGGTTGGAGGTTCTTTCGGGTTGGCTGCAATAGCAATTGTGCTGCTGAGCAAGGCAACAACGAAGAATAGTATACAACAACTATTATATTAGCTATTGCCTTGATGGGTAGAACGATTTGAAATGGTCTGTTGCTTTTTTTGGAATTTTACTTGAATTTTACATACTCTGCTTTCTGGATTTATACTTGCTCTTCATCAAAACGGTGGATATGGGAGTTTGCTATTCTTTTTTTGGTGTTTTGAACTCACTGATGTCTGATACTTTTCTATTTTCTATGAAACTCAATTACTCCATCTTTGCTCCTTGTTTTCATATATTGGATTGAGTTGTATATTGTTCCATGTGTTCAAATCCCTGCTTTGTGGTAATTTTATGGAGGTTCGTTGTGGCTGTGAGCTCTTATAATTGATAGACACTTATTCTATTTTACAAATTGGTGCACAATGAGAAACACAGAAACAAACAAGAAAGTTGTGGCTTGGTTGATCGAGGAGGTTATGCGTCAATTTTACTACCAACTAGTCATTATCGTAGAAGTAATTATTAGGTTGAAATCACGCAAAAGAAAATGACGTAGTTCTGAAACAGCGCCTTACAGCATGATAGGCCGAATTCCGAACCAAGTAAAGCACTTGAACCGATTGATTATGTTAGTGATGTAGATTGTATGTTGAATCTGAGGATGGAACGCAACACATTTGGTCGATTATGTAATTTGTTAAAACAACTAGGCTCTTTGGCGGACGATAGATATGTAAGTGTCGAAGAACAAGTGACCATGTTCTTATCAATCTTAGCACATCACAAGAAGAATAGGATTGTCTGTTTTGATTCTTGGAGATCGGGGCAAACAATATCACATTATATGCATATTGTTTTGAAAGCCATTTTGGAGATCCATGTACTTCTACTGATCAAGCCACAACCCGTACCCGAATAATGTAAGGTACGAATAATGGAAAATAATAACACAAAACCTTATATAATTTAATAAATCAATATGTTCGCATGTTATGAAGAATCTGTAATAAAAGTCTATCTAGTCTTAAAACAGCTTGTTTTGTCCACTTTATAGGGATGCCTCGGTGCATTAGATGGCACATACATTTGTGTGTTAGTACCCAATATTGACAAGGCCAGGTATAATTTTTGTAAGGGATGCTAGGAGTTTGTGATCGCAATGTGAAGTTTGTCTATGCTTTGCCGGGTTGGGAAGGCTCAACGGCTGATTCACACGTACTCCGGGATGCACTTAATAGGCCACATGGATTTAGAGTTCCTCGTGGTAGGTTTCTAATTCGAAATTCTGTGTTTTTTTTTCAATTTTGTTTTCTGAACTGGTCTTTGTGATTACTATTGTTTAGGGAATTATTATTTGGTGGATAATGGATACGCCAACAGTGAAGGAGTAGGGACCTACGTGTGCAAGGCCACAAAATGCTGATGAGTTGTTTATTAATCTACGACATGCGAAAGCGAGGAATGTTATTGAACGTGCATTCGGAATCCTGAAGATGCAGTGGGCCGTACTGCGAAGCACCACATATTACCCGATCAAAGTTCAAGTTAGGCTAATGATGGCGTGTGTTCTTCTAGAGAACTTCATTAGGTCCAACATGGCATTTGATCCAGTTGAGCAGCAGTATGATTTGCTCCTCCAAGAACTTGAGAACGCGAATGACAGCGAAGATGATTTCATTGATACAATTGATTCGTCTCAAGCATGGAGCGCGGAGAGGGATGCCCTCGCTGAAGCAATGTGGCAGCAATATTTACATGCTGCGAACTAATTCATGTGAAGTGCAGAAGTACTGCTTAATATATGTGTTCCAAAAAACAACATTTAAATTTGGGATGCGATTTTAAAACAGATGCTTCTATTCATAGCCCCCATTTTACTCCTTACAATCTCCTTTTAAAATAATAATAATACTTAAATAAAAGTTTACTATTTATAATAAAATATATGATTACACTTCTTAAAAAACATATATATTTTGACTTATTCAATTCAATTTGGTGTGATTGCTTTGATCTAGATCTATATTTTCAGCATATATGAACTAACTAGTACATATTCTGTGTGAGTGTGTGAGTGAACTGTGTGTGTTAGATTTAGGGTTTGGCTTGGGCCTTTTAATTATGTTGGGCTGCTACATTTAATTCAGTATGGGCCGTACCCTCTTAATCAAATTATATATTGGGCCTAATTTATTGTAATTGGGCTTATCAATCTTTTTAATTGGATTAAAGATTTAAGCCCGAGTTATTGATTAATTTGATTCTTAAATGGGTTTGATTAATTAATTATTTTAAAGAATAATTTGCATAATAATACTAATAATATTATTATGTGTATATGTAAATATAAGTACTTATTATATAAATTGAGCATGAAATGATTTGCATATTTGTAATTTCATTAGTTTTATTTATAAACTCAATCTATATATCTATATACTCCCTTCGTCCACGATAGAACTTCTTATCTTTCTTTTTTGGGACGTCCACAAAAAAATTTCCTACTTATTTTTGGACTATACTCCACCACTTATAATTACTCTTACTTTCACTTTTTCACAACTCTCAATATTAATTATAATACTTTTTCACCACTTTCAATACACTCAACAATTTTTTCTCCACTTTTAATACACTCAATAATATTTTTCTTAAAACACGTGTCACTCCCTCCTAGGAAGTTCTTTAAGCAGTTTAACGGTAAAACTTTAGCGCCATATTTTTTAATACTCCCTCCGTCCGCCAAAAGTGTACCACTTTGGCTAGGCACGGGATTTAATAAAATTGGTAATGATTTTGATGTAGTGGAGAAAGGGTCCCACCACTTTATGAGATGTGTGGTTGAAATTGAATTTGGATTGGTTTTTTTGTAAATAAAGAGTGTTTGTAAGGATAAAATATTAAAGTGGATGGTGGGACCATTTCCAAAAAAGGAAAGTGGTATACTCTTTGCGGACGCCAAATATAGTAAAAATGGTACACTTTTGGCGGACGGAGGGAGTATAATTTAAAAAAGTGTGATGGTCTTCTCAAATTTAAAAGAACGTGATTAACTTCTCCGAGATTATCACGGATTCAGTCAATTTTACATAAGATTAGTTTTTATATTTTAAAACTCATTCACACTCAATATTTATATAAAAATAAATAAAACAATTCAATCATTTAATACATTAACTCAACTTTGGTGGGTCACTTTATCCACTCAATTTTAATGGGCCCTTCTACACTTGATATCAATCTGTCAACTATTTATTAAAACTTGTGTCCTTCAAACCACACTACAATTTTCATGGATATATGCTGTAAAATTTTTTATTTAAGAAAATAAATCCAATCGAGATAAATTGACAATGAAATTCAAATTATATAAATTTAATTATATAAATTTTAAATTTATCAAATAAATGTGTTTTTTGGGCTGAGAGAGTACAAAAATCTTTTTATATTGATTTTCATTTGGTGAAATCTCATTTAAAATTAATATGGGATAAGATATAATTTAAATAAATAAAAATGAATAATACGAAAATATTTGGAGAATGAAGATAAATAATTTTGCAAAAATATTTGGGCAGGCTCGGAGGATGATAGGCAAAGTACCTCTGGATTCGTCTTTAAATTTGGGTCAGGAGTAGTGACATGGAGATTGTGAAAGAAATAAGCAGTGACTGCACTTTCGACGGTGTAAGCAAAGCACATGGCTGCCACTTCTTCGGCGTGTCAAGCAATGTGGCTTTGGAGGCTATTGGCTGATCTAGATCAAGAACAAAAAGAGGCAACTGAAATTTTCTGCGACAATCGATCAGCTATTGCTATCACGAAGAATCCAGTCATGCACGGAAGAACGAAGAACATCGATATAAGGTTTCATTTTATAAGAGACTTGGTTGCTCATGGTTCCATTGCTTTGAAGTTTTGCAACACTCATGAGCAACTAGCATACTTCTTCACCAAGTCGCTGCCTTTGGAGAGGCACGTCAAAGTTCATAACTCAGCTTAGAGTATGCAATTATGAATCAAGGGGAGTGTTGAATGAAGTCAAGTCTACTGATTCAAATTAGGATTTTTGATTTTTTGTTGAGATATTTTTTCTGTTGTATTCTTCATGCTTAGGGGGCTTATAAATAACACCTCATATCAAAGGAATATATATCAGCTTTTTGGACTTAGGTTCTTTTTTATATTGAGTTATTTTTGTAAAAAGAGATTAGGTTATAAGGTAATGAGAAAATAAATTGGGGTAAATGAACTTATTTTTTGGAAAACTTATAAGCAGTGACGGATCTATATAGGGGCTGCACCGGGCTCCAGCCCAGTGCAACCCCAAAATTTTGTCCTATATATATTAAATACATTTAGTCCAATATCTACATAGTTTAATTTTAGCCCAATCCAACTTTTAGAAAAAAAAAAAAAAATCTTTCAACATAAAAATAAAAATTAATTTATTCTTGTAAAGATAAATTAATTTTTTTTTTAAATATATATAGATGTAGTTTTTTATATTCTTTCAACTATAATGGTACAATTCGTAGGGGTGGCGTTAGTATATGTTATTGAATCAATAGAATGAGAATAATTATTTATTATAGTTGGTGATTGAATTCTAATCCTAAGTTCATTAAAATTCTACTTACACATAAAAATGAATTGTACAGACTGCCCGAAAAAATTGGCTCGGAGGCTACCACCCCGAACCCCCATTCAATACATTCGAGTTCAGCCCCCCTATCGATAAATCTTGGATCCGCCCCTGCTTATAAGCTCTTTATGAGTTTATTGTGCTTAACACTTGAGCTTATAAGCTCCTAAACAATATAAGCTGTTTTAAAGAGTTTATAAGCTCAGCCAAACACTCTCTAAGTCTATTCCCAATCGTCGCATCCCTTGTGTATGAATTTACAATTCAAGTCGATACTTTCGGGCTTGATCAAATTAGCTGAAATTTGATAATTAAATAAATTTAAACTTGTGAATTAAATCAAAATTAGTTCCATTGTCAGGGCTAAACCAGCTCACTAATAAAAAATCACTAACCCTTCACTATTGCCGAACAAAATTAAGTACACTAATTACATCATTGTTGTAACATCTCTCACGTGGGCTCGACTAGGCTCATGGAATGCGGAATGCT
The DNA here is from genome assembly GCF_028751815.1 of Salvia miltiorrhiza. Lineage (NCBI taxonomy): Eukaryota > Viridiplantae > Streptophyta > Magnoliopsida > Lamiales > Lamiaceae > Salvia > Salvia miltiorrhiza. The sequence goes on from NW_026651523.1 coordinate 265,556, forward strand.
AATTCTTCATGGAGAGATAAATACCATAAATAATGGCAACTGCTACTCCAATGGACGCAACTTTTTTCTTCCCCGTTGGTATGTAAAGAAGTTGCTCCATCTGAAATTAAATTCAAGAACATGAAGTTACATCAAGACGATATATTTGAAATTACACATGGAAACGATCAGAAAATTTGAAATAACATCTTTACATCAACAGGTTTTTTCCAATTCTTCTGGATTCCTTCTAGATGGCCTCTTCCCACAACGACTACCATTGATCTATGCTTGCGCGCGACTTCCAGTATCTTGGCCGACATATATCTGTAAACAACAAATATAGAATGAAAGCAATCAAACATGCAAATATTACAATGATACGAAGCCCGGGATTAAGAATTAGAATGAAATTCATAGTTGGATCAGAACACAAACAGGTCGCGCTCATCCCTAAAGATTTCCTCCCAAATATCAGAACGCAAAGTGGTTCCTTTATATAACCAGCTGTGCGCTTGCCAAAGAGACGTCCTAGCACGATATCTCTGCAATGTTATCTACCAAAACAGAAAAACTTAGGAACTGGTTGCAGTAAGCTAATGAATATACGTGTAGAAAACTTCAGATAGATCCGACAAAAAAAAACTTTAAAAATAATAACATCGATAAACAAGCAAAAGTAGTATGGCTATATACCTCGTGTTACTTTATACCACTCGTAAACACAAGAAGAAAAGTAGCACACCTCTTGAGGTCGATCACCAAGTATAACCTTGGCGCCATATTTCTTGGCTTCTTCATTTGCCGCGCGAAATTCTCCACCTTTAGATGGAACGCCCCAAGAATACCACTTGCGAATAAACCACATGTAAAGAATCCAAGAAGGTTGATAATTTTTCTTCCACATATCGACCATTTCTCTCATTGTCGGAGCCTGCAAAACAAGGCCGGCCAACCTTGACCTTTTCAATTAATTCTTCAAATATTGAATACAAATATAAATACAAATACAAATACGGACCAACCTTTGGTATTTCAAGTGTAAGAATTTCTGTGCTAGTAGAGCACAATTCCAGGAAAAAAACCTGAAAGCATAAAATTGCCATATTAATTAGAGAGAGAAAAAAGGATAATAATAGCAGTAGCCACTGTTGCTTCTAATTTCAAAGGAAAAACACCTCTGGTTTCAAGAATTTCCCCACGGCCTTAACTTCTGCCCAAGATTTCTGAAATTGAAGAACAATTATCTCAACAATGCAAGAAGACACACAATTGGAAAAAATGAGCTGCTTCAAATTGACACAAATATAAAACAAAATAAATAACATTAAATTACCCGACAAACATGATTGGTTCCGACCAAATAAACATTGCATACGCCAGAATCCGCAGATGATTGGCACGTGAGCATCACCACATTACTCGAGAGCTTCTTCAGCTTTTTCTCCATTTTCCTCTCACATTTGCGGGGATCAACAATCTGACTGATTCCGGCGAGAGAGCGGCGAGAGGAATGCCTGATTTTCGCATAGGGGGCGGCGCCGGTGAGGAGAGTGACAAGGCTGTTGGCCGAATTGAATCCGTACATCTCTCCTCTACTGCCGATTTTGGGCGAGTGTGTGAGTGAACTGTGTGTGTGGAGGAAGAAGGAGGGTTAGATTTAAGGTTGGGCTTGGGTTGTTGGGCTTAGGCCTTTTAATTATGTTGGGCCACGCCCTCTTACTAAGTGTATTTTTAAATATATTAAAAGTGTCGTTTACTAAGAAAAACAGTGTCATTTAAATATATTAAAAGTATTATTTACTAATAAAATAATGCTATTTAGATAAATTAAAAGTGTCATTTAAATATAAATGTAGTATTATTTGTTATTACATATAGTGTTATTTTCTAATAAAAATAGTGTCATTTTTAAATATATAAAAAATATCATTTAATAAGAAAAATAATGTTATTTACCTATAGTAAAAGTGTTACTTATATATAAAAAAATTGTCATTTATAATAGTGTTAGTGTTATTTTTATAACATAATAATGTCATTTTTATAACATAATAGTGTTATTTATATAACATGATGGTGTCGTTTCCATCTAGTGTCATTTGTATAACTTTAATAGTGTCATTTATATAACATGATGTTAGGTCCGGGGGGTCTCGAATAGGTGTATGGGGGGAATACAACTATAGGCTATTTTATATCTATCTACCAACCTCAATCAGAGGGATCTCAGTCAGAGATAGAAAAGAAACTTTTCATGCAAACCAGACACCTGTTTAACCGAAATTACTTTTGACCAACAGGGTTGACGACTGATACTGAAAGCTCTTCAGTAAAGAGTTATCAGTTAAGTCACTAGAACTTAACTGATCCACGTAAGGGCTTCAGTCGTGTTTGCAAAGATAAAGATGATATCTCTCTTCCTTACTATCAGAGGATAGTGAGTCAGATTGATATCATACGCAGCGGAAATTAAACTTAGTTTCGAATAGCCTCGGTGGAGCAGATAGTTGGATTAGGGTTTCTCTAGCTGTTAGTCAGTGTTCAGTTTTATCAATTGAAATAGCACAGTTATGAAAGTAAAACTGAAAGCTGTAAATAACACAGAGACTTTTAGGTGGTTCGGAAAAACTCTTTCCTACATCCACGGCTGGTTGATCAGACCAACAATCCACTCCGCAAGTGCTTGCCTGGTGCACTGCAAACCGTAAACTGAAGATAAACTCTCTTCAGCACCTACACACCTCGCGTAGGGTTTCCCCACCTACACACCTCGTATAGGATTTCAGCACCTACACAACTCGCGTAGGGTTTCCCTGCTAAGCACACCTCGTGCTCAGACTTCCCTTTCAGAGTTCAGAGTACCTTCCTGAATCTCCGAGTCACTCAAACACTCTTATGGGGGAGAGGTTTAAACGAGTGCCAACTATACTTACAAAGAACAAGTTCTTTGAAGCAAGTTTGACCTTTGGCTTCTGGGTACACAGAATATATGCCTAGGGTCTAAGAGAATATATGTAATCAGCAGTGACTGATTTTGGCTTTGGAATTCTCTTCTTCGATTCAAGCTTTGAGCGGTTAAGCTTTAGGCTGAGTAGCTATTTCGGCAGAGCTTCAGCTTATGTTGTTGAATCGGTGAAGATTGAAGTGATCCTCGAGCGCTATTTGTAGGAGAACTCTTGAATAGATCCGTTGGCGTAAATCGTCCTCAAGATTTCTTCCGTTGGAGAGCAATTCGAATTTGGGCTGAGGCTTCAATCTTCGAAGTTCCTTGTCTGTGTGGAAACGGCTCTCTTTGAAGGACATGAGATGTGACATCTCTGAAAAGTAGCCACCAGATAGGAATGACCTCTGCAGAGATAAGATATTGAGATATCTCTGCATTTAATGCGGCTGTACTTGAGCGTACGTGGCTTCTTCTGAACATTGGAAGATCAGTCCTAGGAGGAATGTTCAACTGATACTTGACTTTAGTATCAGTCTATGGCGCGCATTAAATAATCAGTCTTCAACTGATTCTTCAACTGATACTTCAGTTGGTAACTCCAGTCTTCAGTCTTCATTCTTCAGTCTTCAGTCTTCGACACCGCAACTAAACTAGAAACGAACTCTAACACTTGAGTTCAAAACGATTCTAGTCTATTACATTTAAGACGTATGAATTTTGGTATCATCAAAACAAGGGTTAGGATATTCCACAAGGTTCCCAACACATGATAATGTCATTTTCTTATACTATTATTTGTAGAACTATATGGTGTTATTTATATAATATGATAGTGACATTTTAAATATAAATATAATATTATTTATTAATGCATATAGCGTTATTTATTAATAAAAATAGTGGCATTCACTAAGAAAAATAATGTAATTTTTAGATACTATATTAAAAATGTCTTGTTAAAATGTCATTTGAATTCTTAAAGTGTCATTTGAAATCTTGTAGTGTTATTTCGAAATTTTGTAGTGTCATTTGAATTCTTAATGTAGTGTCATTCAAAATATCATAGTGTCTTTTGAAATCTTATAGCGTCATTGGAAATGTTAAAGTTTCATTTCAAAATGACATAGTTTCATTTGAAATCTTATAGTGTTATTTCGAAATATCATAGCGTCATTGAAAATGCATAGTGTCATTCAACTTCTTGTAGTGTCATTTGAAATCTTAAAGTTTCATTTCGAAATCTTGTAGTGTCATTTTGAAATCTTAAAGTTACATTTCGAAATCTTGTAGTGTCATTTAGAGAAAGTGTTAGTGTTATTTTGTACCAAACAAAAATGTCAGTTATATAACATGATAGTGTTAGTGTTATTTCCATAAAGTGTTAATGTTATTTCAAGATAGTATTAGTGTCAGTTATATAATATGATAGTGTCAGTGTAATTTTCATAAAGTGTTGGTGTTATTTCGAGATAGTGTCATTTCCACAAAATAGTATTAGTGTCGTTTCCAAATAGTTTTAGTGTTATTTATTAAGAAAAATAGTATCCTTATACATAATTAAAAGTGTCATTCAAATATAAATTCTTGTTTTTTTTTTCGTTCTTTTCTTTTAATTTCTTTTTTGTTCTTTTCAGTTTTCAATTTATTTCTTTTTTTTCAGTTTTTTTTTTTTTTTTTTGTTCTTTGTTCTTTTAAAAATATAATTTTAATATATTAAAGGTGTCATTTAATGATACTACTATTTTTCTTAAAAAATTACACTAACTACATTAATAAGATGATACCCCTTGAGTGTGATGAGAGTAAAGTTCAATTTATAGTACAAATGATTTTTATTATTTATAATAGTATTAGTGTCATTTCTATATAGTGTTATTTGTAGAGCACGATAGTATTATTTACATAACATGATGGTGCTAGTGTCATTTTCCTATAGTGTTAGTGTCATTTATAGAACATAATAGTGTTAATTATAGAACATAATGGTGTTATTTGTAGAACATAATAGTGTTATTTGTACAATTCTACTACCAAGATGTTTCCAGCGACCGAAGAGGTGAAAGCGTAAGTGAAAAAAAACAGAGAGATAAACATAGAGGTGAGCGAGAGTCAGTGAGAAAGAAAATATCTTCTCTTCACTTGAATCTATTTGTCGTTCAATCTTATTGCTACTGCAGCGCCACATTTTTCGTCAAACATTACAAAACGTAATGTATACCCACTTATATGACAGTTCAAAAGTGTCAACTGTCAAGTATATTTGTATAAACGTCATGATAGTCTACATATAATACCAAGAATCGTCATGTTCTATGGTATACATGACAGTCAGAAAGCGTCAAGAAAAAATATTATGAGTATCATGTATTATATAATACTTGACGGTTGCAAACCGTCAACTATACATATATAACCGTTGAAAAAAAGTAAGTATACTCGACAGTTAATAAATGTTATCTATACTAGGGGTATACATGACACTATTATACTTGACAGTTCGTAGTGGGCATAGATGATGGCTAAAAATCGTCATCTATGAGCGTTTTTCTTGTAGTGAGCTCCTCCATCCAATTGAAAGGTATTACTGACAAACATGGTTTTCGTACCTCAATTCCACATGTTTTGTTGTCATTTCCCTTCATGTTTTGCTTGTGAATGCTTGTTTGTGCCCGAATATTTAGTATTTATGAAGTTTTGATTGCTTGGTATAGTTTTTGAGTATTTTCAGGGCAAATCAAGAGTTGATTGGAGAATTGTGAGAGCATAGGATTGAAGTACGTCTCGAGAGGAATCCATGAGCGTGAACGGCGCCCGAATCGGAGCTCGGACGAGGGAGAACGAGGCCGACAAAGTCAGCCGCGCACAGAGGCCGCGGCCGCGGGCACGCGTCGTGGGGAAGGTATCGCCCGCGGTCACCACCCGCGGCCGCGGGGTGGGACCGCGGGCTAAGTGCTCAATTCCAGGGATGTCCCGCGGTCACCACCCGCGGCCGCGGGGCGGGACCGCGGGTCCCCCCACGGTCACCACCCGCGGCCGCGGGGCGGGACCGCGGGTTACCTGATTTTCGCCCACGTTTGAGCACCACGGGCGCGGGCCGTGACCGCGGGAAAAGAGCGGAGTCGCGTTTTTTCAGCCCTTAAACCCCATTTTCCCCCTTTTTCTCTCATTATTCTTCTTCTTCTCCACTACTCATCTTCCCCAACACTCCACACACTAAACCCTAGCCTCCATTAACACACCCATCTACCATTGAAGACCATTGAAGTGAAGAGAAGGAAGAAGAAGCTCATTAATAGGATTTGTCATTTCTTACTCTCTCTTTCATTATGTACACCTTAAACTTTGATTTATTGTGTTTGAACATGTTAGGCTAAATTTCTCTTTGATTTGGGGATTAGGCTAGATGATTATTGTAATGGATTGATTATTTATGCTCAATATAAATCTTGTTTGTTCATTTGCACATTATCTTTTCAAACCCTTGATTTATTTCTTGTATGGATTGTTGGCCACATTCTATGCATTTCTAATTTGCACTTTGAATTGGGAGAGGATAATTGCAATAGATAAGGTGTTTGAAACATATCAATTCGATAACCGGGAGGTTGAGAGTTGGGTGAGAGTATGTCGATCTTTGTGTGCTTTTGGGAGTTATAGGTTAGAAGTTGACCGGGGACGGCAACTATGACCCGTAATCTACCGTTTTAGTCGTCCGGGAGGGGGCTAAAACCAGTTGGGAGATCACTCTAGATAATTAGGTTCGTCAAGATTAGTATTGAGTTATAATTGAAGTCCTTTTCTTAATCATCGATGCCTAGTCCCTAAATCGCCTTAATCATCTTATTTATCCACTTTGCTTATTTGATTTTTATTTGTCTTTGCACTTGTTAAGTATTTAGTTAGATAATCAAACCAATCACTCAATCGTTTAGTCTAAATAGCCGAGTAAAATGAATTAGGATAATCACTAGATTGAACTACTAATCCTTGTGGGATACGAACTTGTTCGCTAATATTTTCACCACGCCGCAAGTATACGGGTAGTTGTAATATATGATTGTTGGCCACATTCTATGCATTTCTAATTTGCACTTTGAATTGGGAGAGGATAATTGCAATAGATAAGGTGTTTGAAACATATCAATTCGATAACCGGGAGGTTGAGAGTTGGGTGAGAGTATGTCGATCTTTGTGTGCTTTTGGGAGTTATAGGTTAGAAGTTGACCGGGGACGGCAACTATGACCCGTAATCTACCGTTTTAGTCGTCCGGGAGGGGGCTAAAACCAGTTGGGAGATCACTCTAGATAATTAGGTTCGTCAAGATTAGTATTGAGTTATAATTGAAGTCCTTTTCTTAATCATCGATGCCTAGTCCCTAAATCGCCTTAATCATCTTATTTATCCACTTTGCTTATTTGATTTTTATTTGTCTTTGCACTTGTTAAGTATTTAGTTAGATAATCAAACCAATCACTCAATCGTTTAGTCTAAATAGCCGAGTAAAATGAATTAGGATAATCACTAGATTGAACTACTAATCCTTGTGGGATACGACCTTGCTTCCATATATTACAACTACCCGTATACTTGCGGCGTGGTGAAAATATTAGCGAACAAGTTTTTGGCGTCGTTCACGCTCATGGATTCCTCTCGAGACGTACTTCAATCCTATGCTCTCACAATTCTCCAATCAACTCTTGATTTGCCCTGAAAATACTCAAAAACTATACCAAGCAATCAAAACTTCATAAATACTAAATATTCGGGCACAAACAAGCATTCACAAGCAAAACATGAAGGGAAATGACACCAATTCATGCTTACATGTTTGTTTACTTTTATTTCTCTTCTCTTCGTCGTTTGGGGACAAACAACACTTTAAGTTTGGGGGGTTGACAAACATGGTTTTCGTACCTCAATTCCACATGTTTTGTTGTCATTTCCCTTCATGTTTTGCTTGTGAATGCTTGTTTGTGCCCGAATATTTAGTATTTATGAAGTTTTGATTGCTTGGTATAGTTTTTGAGTATTTTCAGGGCAAATCAAGAGTTGATTGGAGAATTGTGAGAGCATAGGATTGAAGTACGTCTCGAGAGGAATCCATGAGCGTGAACGGCGCCCGAATCGGAGCTCGGACGAGGGAGAACGAGGCCGACAAAGTCAGCCGCGCACAGAGGCCGCGGCCGCGGGCACGCGTCGTGGGGAAGGTATCGCCCGCGGTCACCACCCGCGGCCGCGGGGTGGGACCGCGGGCTAAGTGCTCAATTCCAGGGATGTCCCGCGGTCACCACCCGCGGCCACGGGGCGGGACCGCGGGTCCCCCCACGGTCACCACCCGCGGCCGCGGGGCGGGACCGCGGGTTACCTGATTTTCGCCCACGTTTGAGCACCACGGGCGCGGGCCGTGACCGCGGGAAAAGAGCGGAGTCGCGTTTTTTCAGCCCTTAAACCCCATTTTCCCCCTTTTTCTCTCATTATTCTTCTTCTTCTCCACTACTCATCTTCCCCAACACTCCACACACTAAACCCTAGCCTCCATTAACACACCCATCTACCATTGAAGACCATTGAAGTGAAGAGAAGGAAGAAGAAGCTCATTAATAGGATTTGTCATTTCTTACTCTCTCTTTCATTATGTACACCTTAAACTTTGATTTATTGTGTTTGAACATGTTAGGCTAAATTTCTCTTTGATTTGGGGATTAGGCTAGATGATTATTGTAATGGATTGATTATTTATGCTCAATATAAATCTTGTTTGTTCATTTGCACATTATCTTTTCAAACCCTTGATTTATTTCTTGTATGGATTGTTGGCCACATTCTATGCATTTCTAATTTGCACTTTGAATTGGGAGAGGATAATTGCAATAGATAAGGTGTTTGAAACATATCAATTCGATAACCGGGAGGTTGAGAGTTGGGTGAGAGTATGTCGATCTTTGTGTGCTTTTGGGAGTTATAGGTTAGAAGTTGACCGGGGACGGCAACTATGACCCGTAATCTACCGTTTTAGTCGTCCGGGAGGGGGCTAAAACCAGTTGGGAGATCACTCTAGATAATTAGGTTCGTCAAGATTAGTATTGAGTTATAATTGAAGTCCTTTTCTTAATCATCGATGCCTAGTCCCTAAATCGCCTTAATCATCTTATTTATCCACTTTGCTTATTTGATTTTTATTTGTCTTTGCACTTGTTAAGTATTTAGTTAGATAATCAAACCAATCACTCAATCGTTTAGTCTAAATAGCCGAGTAAAATGAATTAGGATAATCACTAGATTGAACTACTAATCCTTGTGGGATACGACCTTGCTTCCATATATTACAACTACCCGTATACTTGCGGCGTGGTGAAAATATTAGCGAACAATTACTGCACTTCCATCATCTAAATTAATTCTCATATGTTTATTTTATAAAGGGTTAAATGCATCTAAATTCACGAACTTTAGTCAAAATTCATTTTTAACACGAACTTTCAAAAATTCATTTTTATACACCAACTTTGGTACCATGTTCCATTTTAAAAACGAGTTCATTTTTGGCGATTTAAAAACACACGTGGCATCTTGGATAAGCTCACTATCCTCTCCAAAACAGATGAGAAGACTGATAGGTTGGAAGATAAAGGGTAGTGAGCTTACACGTCACTAACGTCAGTGAATTACGTGTGCTATTAGATTAGCGGAGATGAATTCGTTGTTAAAATTGAACAGAATCCCAAAGTTGGTGTATAAAATTGAAAATTTGAAAGATCATGGAATTTGACTAAAGTTGGTGAATTTACATGCATTTAACCCTTTTATAAAATCTCCAACTCATTTGTAGATCGTATTTTTGCTTATTTGATTTGTGAATTTGTTTGTGTTTGTGATATTTTTTTTTAGAATTCTTAATAAAAAACTTGTCTTCTCTACGTGAACATTCACTTTTACTCCAGATTGAAATCTTCTTGCCGCAATCCCTGTTCGAATTTTCGGCCCACGTTACACCCCCAAATTGAAATTCCTGGGTTTGGTCTAATGTGACTTAGTGACTATGCTACACCTACATTACTAAACTCTTATGCTGAAATTGGTTCCTAATATGATTTTTCAACAATGACGGTTCCCAAAATATTTCTTTCGCGAGATAATTCATCCTTTTATCGACAAATTTTGTATAGCAGGACATTTTGTGGAAAAAATTGGAAGTTCGGGGTTTTTTAGGGGAAAATGGAAGTTCGGGTCATTTTGTGGACAACGTTGAAAGTTCGCGACATAAAACACTATTAACCTTTTTTTTAAAATTTTTTTAAAGTTCGGGCCATTTATATAAATGATTTCAAAGTTCATGCTATTTTTTTATATTTATAAAAGTTCGGGCCATTTTTACAAATAACTCCAAAGTTAAGGCCACAAACTACAATTATCCCATAACTAAACAACAATTCCTTAATTCCCATGCCCAAAAGAAACGCCTCTAGCTCGGCGGGGCGGAGGAAGTATTATACTCCCTCCATCCCACTGTATGTGAGACTCTTTCTATTTTGGGCGTCCCACTATAAGTGAGACTCTTTCCTTTTTGGATAAAAGTTTTTCCCTTTAAACACCTTTTCACTATTTCACCTACACACAAAATACACATTTCTTAATTCCTGTGCCAAAAAAAAAAAGTCTCACTTACAGTGGGACGGAGGGAGTACTATATATCTATATTAATTAATATGTGACTCGTTACCAGACACAATAAGTTGATCCAATAACAACACGAACATGATAAGATTTGATATTAACCATTTTAATCCGTACATGTTCGTGTCAGATTTACCATATTGTGTACGATAAAATTAACCAATTTGATCCGTACATGGTCGTGTCGGATTTACCATACTGTGTTAAAAGTTCTCCGCCCTACTTGTGTGAAATGTCAATCGAGCTCTTCGAGAAAAGGCTAAGTCTATTCCCAATCGTCGCATCCCTCGTGTATGAATTTACAACTCAAGCCGATACTCTCGGGCTTGATCAAATTAACCTCAAATTTGACAATTAATTAAATTTCAACCAAATTTTGAATTAAATCAAAATTAATTCCATTGTCAAGGTTAAACCAGCTCACTAATAAAAAATTCGCTCACCTTTAACTATTGACTAACAACATGAAGTACACTAATTACATCATCAGGACATCATTGTTGCAACATCTGTCACTTGGTCTCGATTGGGCTCATGGAATGCAGAGTGCTAATTCTTCATGTAGAGATATATGCCATATATTATGGCAACTGCTGCTCCAATGGATGCAACTTTTTTCTTCCCTGTTGGTACGTAAAGTAGTTGCTCCGTCTGAAATTAAATTCAAGAACATGAAATTACATCAAAATGATATATTTGAAATTACACGTGGAACGATCAGAGTATTTGAAATAGCATCTTTACGTCAACAGGTTGTTTCCAATTCTTCTGTATTCCTTCTAGATGGGAGCTTCCCACAACGGCTACCATTGATTTATGCTTGCGCGCGACTTCCAATATCTTGGCCGACATATATCTGTAAACAACAAATATAGAATGAAAGCAATCAAACATCCAAATATTACAATGATACGAAGCCTAGGATTAAGAATTAGAATGAAATTCATAGTTGGATCAGAACACAAACAGGTTGCGCTCGTGGACAAAGGTATCTTCCCAAATATCATAATACGAAGTGGTATCTTCAAATAAATAGGTGTGCACTTGCCAAAGAGACGTCCTAGCACGATATCTCTGCAATGAAATCTACCAAAAAAGAAAAACTTAGGAACTGGTTGTAGTAAGCTAAAGAATATACGTGTACAAACATTTAGAAAGCTTCATATAGATCCGACAAAAAAAACTTCAATAATAACATCGATAAACATGCAAAAATAGTATGGCTATGAGCCTATGGCAACAGTAGAGCTAGCTAAACACAAGAAGAAAAGTAGCTCACATCATCAGGTCGATCACCAAGTATAACCTTGGCGCCGTATTTCTTGGCTTCTTCATTTGCCGCGCGCATATCTCCACCTTTAAATGGAACCCAACGAGGATACCATATGCGAATAAACCACTTGTAAAGAATCCAAGTAGGTTGATAATTTTTCTTCCACATATCGACCATTTCTCTCATGGTCGGAACCTGCAATACAAGGCCAACCTTTTCAATTAACCCAAATAAGAGCTACCATTCATTTCATGACAAAATTCAATTAATTCTACACAAATTGAAAATAAATACAAATACAGACCAACCTTTTGTAGTTCACCTGTAAGAACAACAGTTCGATCAGAGCACAATTCCAGGTAAAAAACCTGAAAGCATATAATCGCTATATTAATTAGAGAAAAAAAAAAGGATAATAATAGCAGTAGCCACTGTTGCTTCTAATTTCAAAGGAAAAACACCTCTGGTTTCAAGAATTTCGCTACAGCCTTGACTTCTGCCCAAGATTTCTGAAATTGAAGAACAATTATAGTAAGCAATTGCGATTCACTAAAAATTCTTATCTCAACAATGCAAAATGATTCCCAGCATTAATACAATTGGATAAAATGAACTGCTTCAAATTGACATAAATATAAAACAAACAAACAACATTAAATTACCCGACAAAGATGATCGCTTCCGACCAAATAAACATTGCATACGCCAGAATCTGCAGATGATTGGCACGTGAGCATCACCACATTACTCGAAAGCTTCTTCAGCTTTTTCTCCATTTTCCTCTCAAATTTGCGGGGATCAACAATCTGACTGATTCCGGCGAGAGAGCGGCGAGAGGAGTGCCTGATTTTCGCATAGGGGGCGGCGCCGGTGAGGAGAGTGGCCGAATTGAATCCGTACATCTTTCCGCTACTGCCGATTTTGGGTGAAATTTTGGAATGAGAGGTGATGTGAGAGCCCTTCCCTATTTATAATAAAATATACTATGATTAGAGCACCCGCATCGCGGGTCCTCGATGGGCTACTCGAGGAGGAGGCTGGCTTCGAGGAGGGCGATGCAGCGTGGAGGACCTCGAGGAGTACTCGAGTTATCGAGTATCCTCGAGTAGGCGCGTGCTCTGCACGCGCCAGTCATAAAAAAAAAAATTATTTTAAATTCGAATTTCGACCGTTTTGCAATTTTTTGTTTTTTTTTTTTTTTTTTTTTCTTCCCAACGGCTTTCTTCCATTTTCCTTTTTTTTTTTTTTTTTTTATCTTCTTTTCTCTCTATAAATAATACTTCTCCCTACAACTCATTCACCTACAATTCATTCATCACAACTCATTCCTTCTTCCTCCTACAATTTTTCTTGCAAAATATCATATTCGTTCTTCCAAAAATGTCGTCACCTGAACATGATTCTTCGCCCGATTCCGACGAAGTCGCTGAAAAGTTCATGGAGTTGGTTGAGTTGCAGAAACAAGTGCTTCAATCATACTACCCCCAACCGGCGCCGGAGCCGGCGCGTGCGAAACGTCCCCGATCATACGTCCACCTTGATCGTGAAGAGGCCCATGTACGTCTTATGCAAGACTACTTCGTCGACAATCCAACGTATGGCCCTACTTTTTTCCGGCGTCGATTTCGCATGCAGAAGGAGCTCTTCTTGCGCATCGTCGATGCTGTTCAAGGTGAAGATATTTACTTTCATATGACCACTGATGCACTCGGTCGAGATTCTCTTTCTCCTTTGCAGAAATGCACGTCGGCTATCCGCCAATTAGCCACCGGGGTTAGTGCGGATGTGTTCGATGAGTATCTCAAAGTGGCAGACTCAACCGGTCGTCTATGCCTAAAGAAGTTCTGCAAGGCGGTCATACGGGCTTTTGGAGCCCATTACCTGCGCCGTCCAACGGCAACAGACGTGCAACGCCTACTCCGAATGCACGAGGCGAGACATGGTTTTCCCGGGATGCTCGGGAGCTTAGACTGCATGCATTGGGCGTGGAAGAACTGCCCAAAGGCGTGGCACGGCGCATACACACGCGGGGATCAGGGAGAGCCCACCTTGATATTGGAGGCCGTTGCCTCATTCGATTTGTGGATTTGGCACGCCTTCTTCGGCGTCGCTGGTTCAAACAACGACATCAATGTGCTGAATCAGTCTCCTCTCTTCTCCGACGTGTTAGGAGGAACTGCGGCGCCGGTGGTCTTTCATGCCAACCAGCGCGAATACCGGATGGGCTACTATTTGTGTGACGGCATATATCCGGAGTGGCGTTGCTTCGTGAAGAGTCCATCAATGGCAACCAATCCGAAGGAGGCAAGGTTCAAGAAGATGCAAGAATCGGCACGGAAGGATGTGGAACGCGCCTTCGGAGTCCTTCAAGCTCGGTGGGGAATCATTCGATGTCCGGCGCGCAATTGGTACGTAGAGCACTTGAAGGAAATCATGTTGTGTTGCATCATTCTCCACAACATGATTGTGGAGCACGAAGGTGAAGCGGCTGCCAACTGGAGAGATGATGACGGGGCGTCTAGCAGTGGTTCGACGGAGAGTGCTGGACAAACGCCGGTGGCCTTCGAGGAATATGTGCGAAGGGATAGCCTTCTCCGAGATAGACAACTACATGCTCAGCTCCGATATGATTTGACTGAGCACCTTTGGGCACGTTTCGGACCTCTAGGGCCAGAGTAGTTAATTTTTAGGAATTGTTTTTATTTTATTAAAGTTTTATGTAATATTTAGGATTTTATAATTAATGCAATTTAAATTTGTAATAAATTGTGTTATTTAAATTTGAGCAATTAAATTTAAATGAAAAACATAAAATCAAAACTAATATTATCAAGGAGGCTATCAAGGAACCCCAATGCAGCACTACCTACTCAATAACACAAACACTATCAAGTAGGCTATCAAGGAGGCTATCAAGGAGGTCCCAATGCGGATGCTCTTAGGCTTCTTCAAAAACATATATATTTTGACTTATTCAATTCAATTAGTTGTGATTTGCTTTGATCTAGATCTAAATTTTCAACATATATTAACAAACACACTTACACATTCTGCGTAAGTGTGTGAGTGAACTGTGTGTGTGGAGGAAGAAGGAGGGTTTAGATTTAAGGTTGGGCTTGGGTTGTTGGGCTTTGGCCTTTTAATTATGTTGGGCCACACCCTCTTAACTAAATTCTTGGGTCTGATTTATTGTAATTGGGCTTATCCACATTTAAATTTGGGATGCAATTTTAAAACTTGACTCTTTTATTTTATTAAGTGACAATAGACATTCTTAGTCATTCTCACATTATTTAGGACTTAAATAGCCACAAACTTAAAACCATAACTTTGGGGGTCAAAACCTATTAAAATGACAAAAGAACCCTTACTAATTGTCAAATAAAAATAAAAGAAAAAGAAATTTCATGCACTCTTCTCTCTTCACACCTACTACACATAAAGTGTTAGTGTTATTTCAAGATAATGTTAGTGTCAGTTATGTAATATGATAGTCTTAGTGTAATTTCCATAAAGTGTTAGTGTCATTTCCACAAAATAGTGTTAGTGTCGTTTCCAAATAGTCTTAGTGTTATTTATTAAGAAAAATAGTATCATTATACATAATTAAAAGAGTCATTCAAATATAAATTCTTTTTTTTTTTCGTTCTTTTCTTTTTCTTTTTTGTTCTTTTTAGTTTTCAATTTATTTCTTTTTTTTCAGTTTTTTATTTGCAAATTTATGTTTTTTGTTCTTTTAAAAATATAATTTTAATATATTAAAGGTGTCATTTAATGATACTTTTTTTCTTAAAAAATTACACTAACTACATTAATAAGATGATACCCCTTGAGTGTGATGAGAGTAAAGTTCAATTTATAATACAAATGATTTTTATTATTTATAATAGTATTAGTGTCATTTCTGTATAGTGTTATTTGTAGAGCACGATAGTATTATTTACATAACATGATGGCGCTATTGTCATTTTCATATAGTGTTAGTGTCATTTATAGAACATAATAGTGTTATATATAACATAATGGTGTCATTTGTAGAACATAATAGTGTTATTTGTAGAACACGCGCAATAGTATTATTTATGTAACATAATTGCATGTGTTAGTGTCATGTTCATGTAGTGTTAATGTCATTTGTAGAACATAAAAGTGTTTTTTATAATGTTAAAGTGTCGTTACTAATCTTATAGTGTTGTTTGAAATCTTATAGTGTCATTCGAAATCATGTAGTGTCATTCGAAACGTTATAGTGTCATTCGAAATGTTATAGTGTATTTTGAAATTTCATAGTGTCATTCGAAATGTTAAAGTATCGTTCATTCGAAATGTTATAGTGTCATTCGAAATGTTAAAGTGTCATTCCAAATCTAATAGTGTTATTCGAAATGTTAAAGTTTCATTCAAAATCTTAAAGTGTCATTCGAAATGTTAAAGTGTCTTTCAAAATATTATAGTGTCATTCGAAATATTATAGTGTCATTCGAAATCATGTAGTGTCATTCGAAATCTCATAGTGTCATTCGAAATGTTATAGTGTCTTTCAAAATTTCATAGTGTCATTCGAAATGTTAAAGTGTCGTTCATTGAAAATGTTATAGTGTCATTCGAAATCATGCAATGTCATTCGAAATGTTAAAGTGTCGTTTCAAATTATATAGTGTTATTCGAAATGTTAAAGTTTCATTCGAAATCTTAAAGTATCATTCGAAACGTTATAGTGTCATTCGAAATTTTATAGTGTCATTCGAAATCATGTAATGTCATTCCAAATCTTATAGTGTCATTCGAAATCATGTAGTTTCATTAGAAATGTTATAGTGCCATTCCAAATCTCATAGTGTTATCTCAAAATCTTAATTTGTCATTTTAAAATGTTAAAGTGTCATTTCAAATGTTAAAGTTCCATTCAAATTGACGTAGTGTCATTTTAAAATCTTAAAGGGTCATTTGAAATCTCATAGTGTCATTTTAAAATGTTAAAGTATCGTTACTAATCTTATAGTGTAGTTTGAAATCTTATAGTGTAATTCGAAATATTATAGTGTCATTCGAAATTATGTAAAAACAAAAAAAAAGACAAAAACAAAAAAAGAAGAAAATGCAAAAAGAAAAAGAAAAAATGAAAAGAAAAAAAAACGATTAGAACAGAAAATGGAATTTAAGTATCTCCACTGGAAATTGGAACAAACTTTGTGCATAAAAAGAAGAAAAAAATGAAAAAAAAGAAGAAGAAAATGCAAAAAAAGAAGAAGAAGAAGAAGAAGAAAGAAACTGTAAAAGAGCAAAAAAGAAAATGACAAAAAAACTTAAAAGAAGAAAAAATGAAAAAAAACAAGAATAAAAAGAAAAAAGGAGAAATAAAAAACGGAAAAAAGAAGAAGAAAACAGGAAAAAAAGAAGAAAAAAAAGTAAAAAAAGAAAGAACCTGTAAAAGAGCAAAAAAGAAACGGACAAAAAAACGGGAAAAAGAAGAAGAAAAAAAAGAAGAAAGAAACTATAAAAGAGCAAAAAGGAAATGAAAAAGAAGAAGAAGAAGAAGAAAATGCTAAAAAAAAAAAAAAAAAGAAACTGTAAAAGAGCAAAAAAGAAACTGACAAAAAAAGGGGAAAAAGAAGAAGAAAAAAAGAAAAAAAAAGGGCTAATTACGCCAAAAACCATGAACTTTGGGCCCATTTCCAAATTTTCCATGAACTTTGTTTTTTATCAAATTTTCCCTGAACTTAAGGGCCTGATCAATTTTTCCATGATTTTGACCTCCGGTAATACTCCGGTCTGAGCTGGCTCCTACGTGGCAATACCGAGCTGACAAGGCGCCTACGTGGCTCGGCTCTGCTCTGGCCCTGCGTTGGCTCTGCTCTGGCCGAGAGCAGCTCTGGCTCTGCTCTGCCTCCGGCACCCGCACCAGATCCGGCGCCCCTGCCGCCGCCGCGCCAGTAACCTCCATCCCTCGTTCTTCTTCTTCCCCAAACATCCATCGCCGCCGTCAACTTCTTCTCCCTCAAAATATCTGCTTCTTCCCCAGATCTCGCGTCGCCCCCCTCCGCAGTACCTGGTTGCTGGCTATGCTGTTGTTAGCCAACGCCGAACAAGATGAAGTCGCCGCCCCTGCTCCCCTCTCCTCTATTTCACTCTGCCTCCCTCCCTCGTTCATCTCTATCTCTCTTCCCCCAATCACCCACATCAAGAAGCGCAGCGTCCGCCGCCACCTTCATCGGCCTATTCCTCGCCGCCACCGATCACCGACTCTGAATTCCTAAAATTAGGGCTCAGAAAATCGGACTCCACCGCCCCTTCTCTCTCCACCACGCACCGCCTTCCCCTACTCTCGCAAAACCAGATCCGCCGCCACCAACCATCTCTACGAACCACCATCGACTGCTGCTGCTCGATTTTCGGCATCCTTCGCAACCACCATCGCAAAAACCAGATCTGCCTTTCCCCACCTTCGCAAAAATCATCGCAAAAACCAGATCCGCCAGATCCGCCTTCCCCCACCTTCTCTCTCCACCACCCACCGCCTTCCCCCACCTTCTCTCTCCACCACCCACCGCCTTCCCCCACCTTCTCTCTCCACCACCCACCGCCTTCCCCCACCTTCGCAAAATCAGATCCGCCCCCACCAACTGCTACTGCTCGATTTCCGGCGAATTCCACCACAGGTTTGGGCTCAAAACGACGTCGTTTTACCCCCTACTAAACGACGTCGTTTCTTCATATCGTCGCCGGTGCCAAGTCAGCTTTCAGGCGACTTAAATGGTGCCAAGTCAGCAGTCAAATTGGGGATTTTCGAAATTCATGGAAAAATTGATCACGCCCTTAAGTTCAGGGAAAATTTGATAAAAAACAAAGTTCATGGAAAATTTGGAAATGGGCCCAAAGTTCATGGTTTTTGGCGTAATTAACCCAAAAAAAAAAGAAAATGCAAAAAGAAAAAGAAAGTAATTGTAAAAGAGCAAAAAAGAAACTGGAAGGGAATAGAAAATCTCACTGGACTCAGTTGGGTTTCGAACCCACGACCTTAACAAACAAGGCGCCAAGTCTTTAGATGATAAATGTGGCGTGGATTTAATATATATTCGTAATTTGGATTCGGGTCGCGGGTAACCTGGGTGTACAGTACACCTGGGTGTACCTAAGATCAGCTCACTAAAGTAACTATATTAAACTCTACACTCATCAAATATCACTAAAGTAACTATATTAAACTCTACAGTTCATTTTTAGCGATTTAAAAACACACGTGGCATCTTGTATAAGCTCACTATCCTTCCCAAAACAGACGCGAAGACTGATAGGTTGGAAGATAAAGGGTAGTGAGCTTACACGTCACTAACGTCAGTGTTACGTGTGCTTTTAGATTAACGGAGATGAATTCGTTGTTAAAATTGAACAGAATCCCAAAGTTGGTGTATAAAATTGAAGATTTGAAAGATCATGGAATTTGACTAAAGTTGGTGAATTTACATGCATTTAACCCTTTTATAAAATGTCCAACTCATTTGTAGATCGTATTTTTGCTTATTTGATTTGTGAATTTGTTTGTGTCTGTGATATTTTCTTTTTAGAATTCTTAATAAAAAACATGTCTTCTCTACATCAACATTCACTTTTACTCCAGATTGAAATCTTCTTGCCGCAATCCCTGTTCGAATTTTCGGCCCACGTTACACCCCCAAATTGAAATTCCTGGATTTGGTCTAATGTGACTTAGTGACTATGCTACACCTACATTACTAAAATCTTATGTAGAAATTGGTTCCTAATATGATTTTTCAACAATGACGGTTCCCAAAACATTTCTTTCGGTGAGATAATTCATCCTTTTGTCAACGAATTTCGTATAGCGGGACATTTTGTGAAAAAAATTGGAAGTTCGGGGTTTTTTAGGGGAAAATGAAAGTTCGGGACATTTTGTGGAAAACGCTGAAAGTTCGGAACATAAAACAATATTAACCCTTATTTTTTTGAATTTTTTAAAGTTCGGGCCATTTATACAAATGATTTCAAAGTTCATGCTATTTTTTTATATTTATAAAACTTCGGGCCATTTTTACAAATAACTCCAAAGTTAAGGCCACAGACTACAATTATCCCATAACTAAACAACAACTTCTTAATTCTCATGCCCAAAAGAAACGCCTCTAGCTCGGCGGGACGGAGGGAGTATTATACTATATATCTATATTAATTAATATGTGGCTTGTATGTGACTCGTACCCGACACAATAAGTTGATCCAATAACAACACGAACACGATAAGATTTTATATTAACCATTTTAATCCGTACATGTTCGTGTCGGATTTACCATATTGTGTACGATAAAATTAACCAATTTAATCCGTACATGGTCGTGTCGGATTTACCATACTGTGTTAAAAGTTGTCCGCCCTACTTGTGTCAAATGTCAATCGAGCTCTTCGAGAAAAGGCTAAGTCTATTCCCAATCGTCGCATCCCTCGTGTATGAATTTACAACTCAAGTCGATACTCTCGGGCTTGATCAAATTAGCCTCAAATTTGATAATTAATTAAATTTCAACCAAATTTTGAATTAAATCAAAATTAATTCCATTGTCAAGGTTAAACCAGCTCACTAATAAAAATTCGCTCACCATTCACTATTGCCTAACAACATAAGTACACTAATTACATCATCAGGACATCATTGTTGCAACATCTGTCACTTGGTCTCGATTAGGCTCATGGAATGCAGAGTGCTAATTCTTCATGTAGAGATAAATGCCATAAATTATGGCAACTGCTGCCCCAATGGATGCAACTTTTTTCTTCCCTGTTGGTACGTAAAGTAGTTGCTCCATCTGAAATTAAATTCAAGAACATGAAATTACATCAAAATGATGTATTTGAAATTACACATGGAACGATCAGAGTATTTGAAATAGCATCTTTACGTCAACAGGTTTTTTCCAATTCTTCTGTATTCCTTCTAGATGGGAGCTTCCCACAACGGCTACCATTGATTTATGCTTGCGCGCGACTTCCAATATCTTGGCCGACATATATCTGTAAACAACAAATATAGAATGAAAGCAATCAAACATCCAAATATTACAATGATACGAAGCCTAGGATTAAGAATTAGAATGAAATTCATAGTTGGATCAGAACACAAACAGGTTGCGCTCGTGGACAAAGGTATCTTCCCAAATATCATAATACGAAGTGGTGTCTTCAAATAAATAGGTGTGCACTTGCCAAAGAGACGTCCTAGCACGATATCTCTGCAATGAAATCTACCAAAAAAGAAAAACTTAGGAACTGGTTGTAGTAAGCTAAAGAATATACGTGTAGAAACATTTAGAAAGCTTCATATAGATCCGACAAAAAAAACTTCAATAATAACATCGACAAACATGCAAAAGTAGTATGGCTATGAGCCTATGGCAACAGTAGAGCTAGCAAATATATACCTCGTGTTACTTTATACTACAACTACAAGTAAACACAAGAAGAAAAGTAGCTCACATCATCAAGTCGATCACCAAGTATAACCTTGGCGCCGTATTTCTTGGCTTCTTCATTTGCCGCGCGGAATTCTCCACCTTTAAATGGAACCTCACGAGGATACCATATGCGAATAAACCAATTGTAAAGAATCCAAGTAGGTTGATAATTTTTCTTCCACATATCGACCATTTCTCTCATGGTCGGAACCTGCATAACAAGGCCGGCCAACCTTGACTTTTTCAATTAATTCTCCAAGAATCCAAATAAGAGCTACCATTTCATGACTATTGACTTGTACTAAATTCAATTAATTCTCCAAGAATCCAAATAAGAGCTAGCAAATATATACCTCGTGTTACTTTATACTACTAGTGACCTTTTCAATTATTTCTTCAAATATTGAAAACAAATACAAATTCGGACCAACCTTCGGTATTTCACGTGTAAGAATATTTGGGCGATTAGAGCACAATTCCAGGAAAAAAACCTGAAAGCATAAAATCTCCATATTAATTAGAGAGAGAAAAAAGGATAATAATAGCAGTAGCCACTGTTGCTTCTAATTTCAAAGGAAAAAACACCTCTGGTTTCAAGAATTTCGCTACAGCCTTGACTTCTGCCCAAGATTTCTGAAATTGAAGAACAATTATCGTAAACTATTGCGATTCACTAAAAATTCTTATCTCAACAATGCAAAATGATTCCCAGCATTAATACAATTGGATAAAATGAGCTGCTTCAAATTGACATAAATATAAAACAAACAAATAACATTAAATTACTTGACAAGCGTGATTGCTTCCGACCAAATAAACATTGCACACGCCAGTATCCGCAGATGATTGGCACGTGAGCATCACCACATTACTCGAGAGCTTCTTCAGCTTTTTCTCCATTTTCCTCTCAAATTTGCTGCGGTCAACAATCTGACTGATTCCGGCGAGAGAGCGGCGAGAGGAGTGCCTGATTTTCGCATAGGGGGCGGCGCCGGTGAGGAGAGTGGCCGAATTGAATCCGTACATCTTTCCTCTACTGCCGATTTTGGGCGAGTGTGTGAGTGAACTGTGTGTGTGGAGGAAGAAGGAGGGTTAGATTTAAGGTTGGGCTTGGGTTGTTGGGCTTAGGCCTTTTAATTATGTTGGGCCACGCCCTCTTAACTAAATTCTTGGGTTTGATTTATTGTAATTGGGCTCATCAGCATTTAAATTTGGGATGCAATTTTAAAACTTGACCCTTTTATTTTAATCTATATACTACATCCGTCCTACGAATTTTGATGCATATTTCTTTTTGGGTTATCCCACGAATCTTGATGCATTACTAAATATAGTAACAATTAACTAAAAAATAAAGGTTCTTAATTACCTACTTTATCACTTTATTACCTACACATTTTTCTACTTTATCACTTTTCTACTTTATTACATAGACACTTCTACTTTATCACTAATCTACTATATTACCTACACACTTATAAAACACTAATTTATAACTCCTTAATTTTCGTGCCGAAAATAAATGCATCAAGATTCGTGGAACGAAGGGAGTAATATATAAAAGAGGAGTTTTTTGCCTCTATTTTTTTCTTCCTTTTTTTCTCTCCACTCCCACCAATTTTTATCTTTAATTTTTTTATGTAATTTAATTCTTTTCTAAAATCGTCAAATTTAATTAATGAATAAATATTTAATATACATCTTTTTTTAAGAGGAGATTTAATATACATCTTAAATTTAATTTTGTGAGAAAATATTTAATTTGATATCAAAATCATCAAAACTGAATTTAGAATGAATAAGTGATGAAAACTTTATAATAATCAGGAATTTTTCTCTCTTCGTTAAAGTTTTACAACTTTTATGTATGTTTGTATATGATTTTTTTTCTTATGACATGTAATACTCTATGACAATAATGTGCAATGTTAATCTTCATCAAATGATTTAAAATTATTTAATAATTATAATTATTACTCCCCCCGTCCCACGAATCTTGATGCATTTTTAAATATAAAAATAATTAGCTAAAAGATAAGGGTTCTTAATTACCTATTTTATGACTTTATTACCGTCACACTTAAAACACTAATCTACAACTCCTTAAGTCCTGTACTGAAAACAAATGCATCAAGATTCGTGGGATGGAGGGAGTATTACACTTTATATAGAGTTGAAAATTTATGTTTATAAATTCGGAATTTTATTGAGTAATTGATGTGGATTATTTTATTTTATTTTTAAAACACATTTTGCATTTATTTATATTTTAATTACATTTAATATTTATACTTATTTATTTAAACATGCCGTTTAATTTCAATGTTTGTCGTGCATCGTACGGTTGGGCGTACTAGCATATATTATTGGGCAACTAATCAATCTTTTTAATTGGACTAAAGATTTAAGCTAAGTTATTAATCAATTTGATTCATAAATGGGTAGGTTTGATTAATTAATTATTTTAAAGAATGATTTGCATAATAAAAGTGAGTTTTCAATATTTATTATTAAATTTGAACACCCGACGTGCGTGATGAATCAAAGAATGTCTAGCACTTTGATGTGTGTATTTTAGCTACCTAGTTTAGTGTGTGTTTGCTATGATTTTATATGATTTTACATGATTTGTGGTATTTTGGATGTAGGAAGTGAGCGAAAGTTGGAGATGATCTTGTGGATGGAAGAAATCGAAAGAAGTCGAGTTTTGGATGAAGTTCGTGTGAATTTTGAAGATGTTTGGAGATTGGGCTTGAAGATAAATTATTTTAATTTTTATTATATTCAAAACTCATGTTTTTAATTATTTTAGGTTTAATATTATGTAAGGGCCGAAAGTCCAATTATTTGGAGTAGGCGACTGTTTGTGTTTTGTGGGAATCAATTCCCTTAGTTTGGTAGCCGCCATTTTTTAGATATATATGTAGGATTAGTTTAGTTTGAGTAGGACACAACATACCAGCCGCATGCATATTAGTGATAGGATAGGATTTAAGTTTTGTTAATTACTTTTGCACTACACGATTTTAATTCCCTAAGTTAAGGTTTAAATTTTCTTGCTTTTTTTTTGGTACTTGCGGCTGGACCTTGGATTCAACTTGTGGCAGACGATTTTCTTCAATTTCTTTTGGTTTGGTGGTGATTTTATTTAATTGCAATTTCAATTCTTTTGTTCTATGTTTGCTTTAATTTATTTGCTTTTCCTTAGTTTAATTATGAGTAGCTAAACTTTTAATTCGGCAAGAATAATGAAGCATTAATTTATTAATCTGTGAGACCTAATTGAACATAAAATTGGTTCCTATTGATTTCGATTAATTCCTAGGGTTTAAAGATAATTTCGATTTTATTTAAGTCTGGCCAACTTAGGTTTAATTGGATAACAGTCAATTAGTTCCTGTCAATCCGTAATTGTTGGAATAGGACTAATTAGTGATAAAGCTACCGTGTTCGTAGTGGGAATTAATTGGTGTATTAATTATTACTAGCGTATCTAGGATAATTGATATAAAATGGGTTTCTTCATCTTAATGCTATTAGAATATTAAATCTATGACTGTTATATCCGGCTAGGTTATATTTTAATAAAGGAAATAGGCAGGACTGGCGTATCCAACCGTCTATCGACACAGTAAGTAGGAATTGGGGTATGTCAGTGCGTATCACGGTATCCTATAACTAGTTGGTTGATAGGGATTAATTAATTATTGCGTCGATGATCAGAGCTTTGAATTAGTAATGGATTTATTTGAGCCGAATTACCTTTCTATTGATATTTTTCTAGATCCTTTTATTTGATTAATTTTGTTTTCTTAGTTTAATTAATAATTCTTCTCAAAATTAAGGCGTGGTGGCATCACCAAAAATATAGATTTTAGGGAACTGAATGATTTTACCTGCTCTATGTGGGATCGACCCTGCTTATCATCATACTAATTTGTTTTGATAATTATGCAGGATCATCATACTAATTTGTTTTGATAATTATGCAGGAATTATTTAGTGGTATACGACGTCCACCACACTTTCACTATGACATAAGATTAGATTTTGGAGACCTATTAAAATTAAATTTCTTGTTGGCTTTGTGGATCAGGAGGATTAGCACTACTATTTTTATTCCACGACATGTTTATGAGTAAATTACAAGCTTTGAGCTATAAAGCTCTAAATGTTTCATGAAATGCAAACTACTTATCCAATGAAATATATGCCCACTGAATACAATAGTACTTAGTCCAAATGTTTTTAAATATTTACAAGTTGGTTGGCAGGTACCGACGGGACAGAGCCAATGCATCTCCCTATTTTGACTTTTGTTGTAGCATTAGTTAAAGTCTTGTCTTTCGTTTTCACAAACTTAAGACATATTTCGATACTCTTACTATATTATTGTCGAGCTTCGACTTATGACTTCTAGTATTATACTAATGAATGTTGGTTATCAGAAACATAAAATCAAACTTGTGATCCTGAGGCTTAGCTATGCTGTTGATTTATTTGTATCATTTGATATCAGTCTTTCTTCGTTTAAAGGAGCATTGCCCGATTTGTTATCCTATTATTGATATTTCACAAGGTTTTTCCCTTGTTTATTTTTATGAATTGATCGCACCTTAATTTTAGTTATCCCTTCAAGAATTGGGGCGTGACAGAATTATATCAGAGCATATATTTTCTTTCACGTCTTTGATTACCATAAGCTTCTAATGTCGAGTCTAGAATAGTACCTCTAGAACTTTTAAGAAAGTTGTTGACCTTCAGCTTGCCGTCACATTGCCGCAACAAATTAGGTACGATTTAATATATAGTACTCTCATTCATATATATATATATTTTTGTGAAGTTTCCTGATGTTTAACCTAAGATTTCGAAGAATTTGGAGATCATATCATTGCAAAAAAAAAAAAAAGTTTAAAAACGCCGTAATAATATATTGCAATATAATGTTTTAAAAATGGCAAGAGAAATTGCCATTATGTCTTTATTCATAAATGATCATATTGTGCAATCATATTACACTCAAACCAAACAAAGAAAACCAACCATGATATGGTTAGCGCACAATTTCGAGAGAAAAATTATCCTTGGAAAAAGCTCATAATCTTTTGTTTCAGATCCTCAGCTTCCTGCTCTGTCCCATGCCAGACGATCGACACCTCAGAATCATCGCCCAAAAGCTTGCGGCTGTGGTAGAGGTTCACCGGGACTCCCCGCGGTTGTCCTATAATATTATCGTAGCTGAGAGCACCGTAGCTGATTTGCTTAGCTGATGATGAAACAACGACGCTCATGACAAGCATTGCCACCATCAACATTGCCGCTGCTTTCGCCATAGCAAACTTTTTTCTTTTTTAATTCAAGAGTGAAGGTGGAAATGCAGGACAATTTTTTGTATTTTTTCTCTCTCGAGTTATTGCGCAGTTTTCTTGGTTTTATTATTTCGAATATCACATGACTTTATATATAGGAGAAAGGATGCAGTTGAGATGCAAATTTGTTCGTATTTTGAGGAGGACCACTGGATGCAATTAGTTTTTTTTTTTTGTTTTTTCAAGAATTGATGGATGAGTTTTAGTGCTAAATTAAGATATGGACTACCGAAATTGTAGGTAAAAGAGGTTGAAAAACAATGAAATGATTAAAAAGAAGGAAAGAATAATATTTTTAAGCTTTTATATTGTTACTTAATTCTCATGAATACTAGAGGATTATTTGAACCAAATTTGTTAGTTTTAGGGTTAATTACCGATTAATGCACGAACTTTTACTTATTTAGCAATTCAAACACACGACTTTTGAAACGTTGAAAAACGTCACCACCTTCTAATTTGTGGCAAAATCAACTCCTAAAATTTTTCTAAACGAGCAGGCATGACACATATGGGGCTACATGTGCATTGTCAACATGTACTAAAGCTGTTTGATAAATTGCCAGAACCCGATATTAATGGGCAAGAGGTGTTTGAAAATATGCCTGAACCAATGCAGGCAATGATTGGCTTGGGACGTCTCTATTCGTATCAGTTTAATTATGTTTTTAAAATTACATAATTTATCAAAACTTTTTGATAAATTGCCTGAATCAGATTTGAGGAGATGTTAAAAATATGCCTGAACCAATACAGGCAATGATTGGCTTGGGACGTCTCTATTGATATTAGTTTATGTTTGTAAAAATTTCATGAAAATTTAACAAAATAAGTTAACCATAAAATCTTACTCTCGAATTGGCACAAACCATAAGTAATCAATTAGAGAAGGTTCGAATCTTATAGGTGGCAATAATTTTAATTTCATAAATATTCCTGTGCAACCGGTTGCATCGTGCAACTAGTTTTCAGAATGACACTACTTCATTCGGGAAATGACACTACTTCAACATACAAATGACACTTGAAGATCAAGTGTCATTTGTATATTGAAGTAGTGTAATTCAGAAAACCAGTTGCATGGTACAACAAGTTGCACGAGAGAGTGTCTCTTTTAATTTTCTGAATTCACTCTTTTTCCACAATGAATTTATTATGTTTCATTGCAAAATCATAGTGAATCTACTATTATTTGGTTTGTATAATAACCAATTCCTATATATATGTATCACTATTATTTACACAATAAATATTACTACCTTTGTTCCCAATTTCATGCCCCTTTTGCCATTTTAGTCTATCCCCCAATTTCATGCCCATTTCTATTTTTAGTAAAATTACTCCACACAACCCCATAATAGGTGGGACCCTTATTCCACTCTAATCACTTTAACTCTCTCATAAAGATGATACCTTTATTCTAGTTTCATTTTATTAAAACTCGTATCATTCTTAAAGGGAGCATGAAATTGGGGGACATAAGGAGTATTAAAATAATAAATTTATTGGTGAGATAAAAAAAAAACATTATGACAAATGAGCTGACGTACTTTATATTGATTAATAGAAATCTACTGATGAGGAGTAAACCATACGTAACGTGACTATCCACTTTATCAAATATAATTTCAAGGAAAATATCTAATATGTATATGAATTGAAATATTTTATTATCGAGCTGGAGTATTGTCAACTATGTCAGGGCAGATAGGAGGAAATCGGCAATGACCAATGTTGTATATCACCAACAATATCCCAAACTAGAGGAAAGATACATATTATCATGAAGAAGGGATCAACGCTGTCGAGAAACAAGATATTTGAGGTTAAGAAGGCGAAATTAACACTGGTGAGGTCCCAACAAAATACTGGATCAAGATAATAGGGCATCAACACTACCAATGATCGAGATATAAAGAGAGTCAAGCCCAGTCAACTAAAGGGATTTGTCATCAATATGTCAAGGCAAAGATGAAGTATGAAGAATCAGCGTCGTTCAAGTATCTGACAAAACGCCTGACAAAAGCTGCTAGTTAGTTATTATTAGTATTGTTAGCTAAAGGGATTTAGGCAAGGACATGCAGCGTACGTGAATCACAGAGTGTTACCATTTTACCCTTATTGTCTCTCTTATAAATACTCAGCTCACTCCATTTGTAAAGGACTCGCTATGTGAATACAACAGCTTCTTATATTTTCTCTCTTGTGTTCTCCGAGTTCTCCAATGTACTTAAACTTTGCTCTAATTACTAAAACACGTGTATATACACGTGGTATGCTAAATGACACATACAGAAATGAATTTTATGAAAAAATTGAACGAGTTGCAAAGTTCATAATTTAAAATGTAATTTTTTAAGTTTTTATGCAAAATGAAAAAGTGATTAAAGTTCATGCAATTAACCCTTCTTCATATCAATACATTATTAAACCTTTCTATCATAATCCAGCAAAACAAATTAACTGGAGCAATTAAACAACCACAATGCACTTTTGGCGGTAACATTATTATACTAAAACGGAATTTAATTCTTACCACCCTCAATTTGAAAGATTGGAGTTATCACTTTAATCTGGGCACTTTGGACTGGCCAGAACAAGCACATTTTTTAGGGAATTAAGTCCACTCAGATTCACGCTCTGAACATTACTCGAGTAACTTTTCAAGAAGTTGACAAATATAATGTGCCTTCAACATGGGATTCATGTACAATTCTTGGTCTGACTATGTGACTCTTGGAATTATATATCATTGTCAGACCAAAAGTGGGTCCTCCGTTTTCTTTTATTCTTGTTAGTTGGTGGCATGCTCCTCCCTCGAGGATTAAAGTTAATACCGATGGTTCTTCAATTGGCGCTCTGGGTAAAATTCATGCTGGAGGCGTTTCCAGAGATTTCACAAATCAGGTTAAAGGTTCCTTCCATATTGATGGTGGTCTTGGTTTTGCTTTTGAAGTTGAGCTTATTGGCATCATTGGCATCATTACTGCGATTGAATTGGCTTATGCTTATAAATGGTTTAACATTTGGCTGGAACCCATTTCCACTTATGTTGTAAGGTTGCCTCAATTGCGTTCTGATATTGTCCTGTGGCGTTTCATTGCTAGGTGGAGACGAGTTCTTAAGTTACTCCCCCTTTTTGATATTCATGTTTCACATATCTTTTGTGAAGGGAATCAAGTTGCTGACATTATGGAAAATCCAAATACTTCGACTGGTTGGTGGAATCTTGTTATTCCCTTGATTGAGGAAGTCGTAGGATATTCATATCCAAAATTTCTATTGCAAAGTTAGCTAATGATGTCTTCTTCATTTGGTGGCTTTGATGAGGTAGGTAGTGGTGTTGTTGAAGAGGCAATAGATGCTAATTGGGGTGAGGCACTGGATAGTGGTGAGGTGGATGGCATAAAGAATGGAAAATGTGGAAGAGGAGGGTGTAACTGCCAATGACCATGGGATGGGGGTGGGAGATTGGAGGATAAATCAGGAGATGGTCTTGGTATGGGAGAAGAGGAATAAGGAAAAATAGTTTCATCAAAAAGAATATCACGAGTGACAAGAACTTTGCCAGATGGTAGAAGTACCTTATACCCTTTATGATGAATACTATATCCCAAAAAAATCTCACTAGCTGATCTAGGCTGTAACTTATGTTTGTTATAGGGTCTAGTAAAAGGGTAACACAAGCAACCAAAGGTGCGAAGAGTAGAGTAGTCAGGCTTTTGGTGAAAGAGATGCTCTAGAGGGGAGATGAGGTTTATGACTTTGGTAGGAAGTCTGTTAATTAAGTAGACTGAGGTGGTAAAGGCATCATCCCAATGTTTCATGGGTAATCCAGATTTGAACAGTAAAGCAAGGCCCATCTCTACAATATGCCTATGTTTCCGTTCTGCCAACCCATTTTGTTGAGGGGTATATGGACAAGAAACCTTGTGAGAAATTCCCTGAGAAGAAAAGAAGGAAGTAAGAGCTCTATACTCCCCACCCCAATCTGTTTGGATGGATTTTATCTTGGTACTTAGCTGAGTTTCAACCAAATTTTTGAATTGAATGAAAACATTATGGACTTCACTCTTGGCTTTTAATAGGTAAATCCAAACATATCTACTAGAATGATCAATAAAACTCACATAATATGAGTAACCATTAATGCTTTTGATAGGTGCTGGACCCCAAAGATCACTGTGTATGAGTTCAAGAGGAGTATGGTGTTGAGTAGTGGAATCTGTATAAGGGAGTCGATGCATTTTAGCAAAAACACAAGGTTGGCATAAACTTGAATTCTTCATTTCAGTAAAGGGAAGATTACAAGAGTGTAAAGCCTTTTTAAGGACATCTACATTACAATGACCAAGTCTATTATGCCAAATATCTAAACTAGGAAGAGTAGCAGACTGAGTAAGAGCTGCTAAAGGCTGTAGTACAGCAGAAGCCACTACGGGCTGTTGATTGAAAGCTGGTAGAAGACTAGGAGCAGGCCTACTGGAGAGATGAGGGCTGGACTTGAGAGATGTGAATTGATAAAGACCTCCTTTAAGAGTACCCGTGAGGAGAGTAGCTTTAGTTATTTGGTCCTTCACAACACAAAACTCAGTGTGAAATTCAAAATAAACACCATTATCTTTAGCAAATTGCGACACACTTAAAAGATTTTTAGTGATGTGAGGAACATGAAGGAGGTTATTCAAATGAAAAGGTTTATGAGAGGAAGAGGCATAGAGAATTCCTTTACCTATGTGAGCAATATCAATACCTTGACCATTTCCCATTTGCAGCTGAGAACTTCCCTGATATTCACTGACAGAATTGAGGTTAGACAAATCATGGGAGATATGATTAGTAGCCCCTGAATCCAAATACCAAGCATGATCTCTAGTATAATCAACGGGATATCCACCATGACTTTGAGACTGAGAAGTATTAGGAAGTTGAGCCATGTTTGCCTTTGGATTAAATTGAGAATTCTGACCATGAGGATAATGAGTCTGAGCAGGCTGTTGTTGGTACTGACTTTGCTGCCGAGGAACAAAAGACTGATCAAATCTGTACCAGCATCGATCCGCGGTGTGGCCTGATACAAAACACACTTGGCAGATGGGCTTATTGCCAGAATTCCTTCCTCTGCCTCTGCCACCATTATAACCTCCTCGGTTGGAACCTCCTCTGTAGTTACCTCTGCCCCCTCCTCTATTTCCATTATATCCACCTCTGCCTCTAGTGTTTTGGCTGCTGAAATTGTTGTTAGCTGGAGTCCCTGATTGAGTAGCATAATGGAGAGATGGTTGAGAGCCATCGGAGTTGAGAAGAGGTGCTTTAGTAGATTCCAACCTGTGTTCAAAACTCAACAACAAAGAGTGTACATCCATGGCAGACCATGATTCCATTTTTGCACTGACAGTAACCATCACAGAATCGTATTCACTCCCTAGACCATTCAGAATATACATGATCTGATCCTCATCACAAACATGGTGACCAACAGAATTTAACAAATCGCAACAAGTTTTAACTTTAGACAAGTAGTCAGCCATGCTAAGATTATCTTTCTTGAGAGTTTGAAGCTGCAATTTATATTGCATTACCTTTGCTCTTGACTGGTTTGAAAAATTTGTTTCGAGTGCTCGCCATATAGACTCAGATGTGGAGAGCCCAACCACCAATATCATCACACTTTCTGTCAAAGAGGATTGCATCCATGCTGACAGTATCTGATCCTGTCTCTCCCAAGAAATATAGTCAGGATTCACAGATCTGACCCCTTTTTCTACAATCCACATAGACGGTGGCTTGATGGCTCCAGTGATATACCCTTCGAGTCCATAGCCTTTGACAGTAGCAAGAATTTGCTGTTTCCATATGAGATAGTTGGTATCTTTAAGTTTTGTGGGTGTAGGTATGCTTTGAAGATAAACTATTGTATTAGTAGCAGTGGAAGTAGATCCACCAGTGGTGGAATCGTCTGAATCAGCCATAAAGAAGGTAAAATAAAAAAAGCAGCAAGTTATCAAGAGACAGGTATGGATCACCTGCTCTGATACCATGTAAAGAAAACTAGAAATGGATACATTGGGAAGAGCATAACTTCTTTCATTGATAATGGATAAAACAGATACAATGTAACAGTAGCTCAGGTACAATATATACCAAGACTGCTATCAAACCCTAAAGCAGAAAAGAAACAAAAGTGCTTTCTAGACTCTCTCAACCAATCACAATGCAGCACATATCATGACTAAGAAGGATCTAGAATTTCTTCATCTTGCACATGCTCCTTATCGTGAGCTGGCAGTTCTTTTGCATACTGATCATCAGTGCGCCATGTGAGCCAAGCTGAGTTGTCTTCAGATCCTTTTCTTCATGCACAACTAGCATGCCACGTTGGTCATCAGATAAGGGAGGTATTCTAACACCGATGATCGAGATATAAAGAGAGTCAAGCCCAGTCAACTAAAGGGATTTGTCATCAATATGTCAAGGCAAAGATGAAGTATGAAGAATCAGCGTTGTTCAAGTATCTGACAAAACGCCTGACAAAAGCTGCTAGTTAGTTATTTTTAGTATTGTTAGCTAAAGGGATTTAGGCAAGGACATGCAGCGTACGTGAATCACAGAGTGTTACCATTTTACCCTTATTGTCTCTCTTATAAATACTCAGCTCACTCCATTTGTAAAGGACTCGCTATGTGAATACAACAGCTTCTTATATTTTCTCTCTTGTGTTCTCCGAGTTCTCCAATGTACTTAAACTTTGCTCTAATTACTAAAACACGTGTATATACGCGTGGTATGCTAAATGACACATACAGAAATGAATTTTATGAAAAAATTGAACGAGCTGCAAAGTTCATAATTTAAAATGTACTGTAATTTTTAAAGTTTTTATGCAAAATGAAAAAGTGATTAAAGTTCATGCAATTAACCCTTCTTCATATCAATACATTATTAAATCTTTCTATCATAATCCAGCAAAACAAATTAACTGGAGCAATTAAACAACCACAATGCACTTTTGGCGGTAACATTATTATACTAAAACGGAATTTAATTCTTACCACCCTCAATTTGAAAGATTGGAGTTATCACTTTAATCTGGGCACTTTGGACTGGCCAGAACAAGCACATTTTTTAGGGAATTAAGTCCACTCAGATTCACGCTCTGAACATTACTCGAGTAACTTTTCAAGAAGTTGACAAATATAATGTGCCTTCAACATGGGATTCATGTACAATTCTTGGTCTGACTATGTGACTCTTGGAATTATATATCACTGTCAGACCAAAAGTGGCTCCTCCCTCTTCTTTTATTCTTGTTAGTTGGTGGCATGCTCCTCCCTTGAGGATTAAAGTTAATACCGATGGTTCTTCGATTGGCGCTCCGGGTAAAATTCATGCTGGAGGCGTTTCCAGAGATTTCACAAATCAGGTTAAAGGTTCCTTCCGTATTGATGGTGGTCTTGGTTTTGCTTTTGAAGCTGAGCTTCTTGGCATCATTGGCATCATTACTGCGATTGAATTGGCTTATGCTTATAAATGGTTTAACATTTGGCTGGAACCCATTTCCACTTATGTTGTAAGGTTGCCTCAATTGCGTTCTGATATTGTCCTGTGGCGTTTGATTGCTAGGTGGAGACGAGTTCTTAAGTTACTCCCCCTTTTTGATATTCGTGTTTCACATATCTTTTGTGAAGGGAATCAAGTTGCTGACATTATGGAAAATCCAAATACTTCGACTGG